>NW_026555000.1:0-3163 GCF_021234165.1 Pteronotus mesoamericanus | reverse complement strand
CATTTCATTCATATGGAAAGTTGGTGGCAGAGTGCTTATGTAGCAGGGAGGACTCCTCTGAATCGAGTTTTGATCTCTAAGGAAATCAAGATATCTGTCCATAAAACAGGGTCATCTCAGAAGATGTTAACACTATCAATTTCTTCAAAATGATGTGAAAGTGCTCATCATTTTCACAATGTCATACATTGTACAACATTTTTATTTCTTTCCTTTTTGTGTTCCCCAGGGCCCACTAAAGTTCCCACATTCAAACCACCATTGTACTTTCGACCCAGGGGAATATTGAGATCTTTTTGTAAACCAGCTTGTCATTCATGCAATCTTTCCACTACAAATAACTGTCTAAATGGTTTTATGCATATAGGAATATGTCTTTTTCCTCGCCATGAAAACCATCTTTTTGTACCACGTCTAGGAATATCATACCCCCACTGATACTTTAGGTCCTAGAAAAACGCCGCGAGATAACCATGCCTTCGTTTGCAGTTATCACTGTGCCATTTCAAAAGGACTTGGGAGTTAGCTCACTGTCATAGGCAAAATCACAGCCCTCAATAATTACTTATACTTCCTCAATAATTAGTTATTATTAGTAGTCGTTATTCTCAGTGTTGTTATTTAGGTTCACCCTTTGTGCTCTTGGGGACCAAGCAGAGGTGCTAACAGCTCAGACACAGAAGGGACAAACCTCAGGCATTTCATAATGCAGCAGCTCTGGGCTCCTCCCCTTTCCTCTGGCACTTTCTCTCCAGAAATTCACTTCTCTCTTGGCTTCCCATAAGTCTGTGAAGCAAAAGAAACCCCTACAAACATATCCACATAGCCCCCGAGATGCCTCTGAGAGCCAGGCTAACTCCAAGTAGTACACATGCAGGTGTGAGTAGGGCAAAGAGGTGGGGACAGGAACGGAGGCCATATCGCAGCAATTGTGCTAAGGCAGGGAGGCTGAGCTCACAGGGGTCTCAGGGAGGTGACTGAGACATAGGTACAGCCCAGGACTGTGAAATCTCACTTGTCCTCTCGAGTCTGTGACAGCCTTGCAGGGGAGCAGGGAAGGAGCTATGCGTGCCATTGTGACGAAGGTGCTGGCCAAGGCAGCAAACTTAGACATTAATTCATACTTGTGAAAAAGCACCGTGCTTTCACCTGGGTTGCCTGTGAGTGTGTGTGTGGTTGAACACTTTCATCTTTGAGACTAAAAATCCCAGGTGGCCAAGATATTTATGTGATGAAATTGCTAACAACCATTGTAAACGGAGGAGCTCTAGTCACCTTTCCATGCTGCCTTAGAAAAAAGCTTCCTTCTATACCCTCTCTTTTTCAGAAACTCTACTTGACAACACCAGCATAAGGGCAACTACAACACAAAATAGTGAAGCAAAATAAAAGAATGTCTTCTTAAGAGCATCATTTAACTTAGAAAAATGAGAATTCACAAAGTATAAGTGTGTAAATCCTCCATGAAGTCCACTGATTCAATGGAATGGTTTATGTGTATGAATGTTACACATTGGTGTTTCTTGCAAGCATATATTATGATCATAATAGCGTGCTCTCTACATATTGTTTAATCAAATGAAGGAATTTCACGTGTCAATAATCTTTAATGAAACTTCCTAATAGAACATTTGAGAAAATTGTTTATCTTTTATCCTTTATAAAATGTTTACTTTCTGGCTGTTAAGTATGGTAAGAGACATACAAGAGCAGTATTCTTCACAACTGCAATATCGTATAGAAGAACCCTGAAACTTCATGAATACACACACACACACACACACACACACACACACACACACAACCACACCTATGCATTGCAGTTAATATCATAATTAGAAATGAGAGTTCTCACTTTCTTTTCTGTGTGTTTGATTTCTGGTTGAATTATGGAAATACATAATTCTATTTCATTCAGTCATTCATTCTTTTAAATGCTTATTTATATTGTTTAAGCCATTGCAGTTGTCCCCATTGTCCCCATTTGCACACCTTTACCCACACCCCACCCCTTCCCTGAGTCCATCACCACACTGTTGTTTGCGTCCATGGGTCAAGCACACATGTTCTCTTCCTACACCCTTCCCCTTCTCTCACTCCTTTCTCTTTTCTCCACTCCCATCTGACAGCTGTCATTCATTCCATGTGTTAGTGCATTTATTGCTATTTTGTTCATTAGTATATTTTGTTCTTTAGCCTTCCCATATAAGTGAGACCTTATGGCTTTTGCATTTGGCTAGCTGGGTTATTTTGCTTACCTCAGTATTCTCCATGTCCATCCATGTCATTGCAGAAGGTAATTTTGTTTTCCCTACTGAGTCATATTCCATTGTGAAAATGTATCACTGCTTTTTATTCACTCATCTACTGGTGGGCACTGGGACTGCTTCCAAGATCTTGCTTCTGTAAGTCCAAGGCACAAAGGAGCACAGGTATTCTTTCTAATCCTTTTATTGTCTCTCCTAATATATTCTGGAAGTGGGCTTCCTGGGATGAAAAGCAGTTCTGTTTTTCAATTTTTGAGGAAATTCCATAGTGCTCTGAAAAATGGCAATACCAGTAAAAGATTGTGATGAAATCTGCAAGGCAATGAAAATCAAGCGCGAGCTACCGAGACTACTCTACCCAGCAAAGCTGTCATGGAAAATGGAAGGAATTGCAGGAGAAATGAAGAACTTCTCACCTGCCAGCAACAGCTTAAGACTCTCAGTGCATCAGAAGGAAGACCCTTCAGTTCACGATGCAGGAAGGTTACCTTCCTGGAGGAGGAGAAAGAATCCAAGCAAGCTTCCCAGGAGGAGCAAACTCAATCTCCTGCTTCTAAGTTCCTCCAAGGAGCCTCAGGGGTCTGACTCACATAGAAACACCTGGATCCCCCCAAATCCCACGTGGTTTGGATGCTGGTGGAGAGGCCAGACAGCAGAGGTATAGGCCAGGTGAACGGGAAATGTGTATACAAAGGCAACATCTGTACCATATCTAAAATGTTGACTCTCAAAGTTCTTACCCTGGGAGCCCCTGTAAGCCAAATGTTTGCCACTGAGAGTCTCACGCTGTTCACTGAGAAAAGAAAGGACAGCTGAGAAAAATTGGACTTATTCCATTTCCTACCTCAAACTTCTGGAGACTTCTGGGCACCTTCAAATGCTTTAAACTGTAGTGC
>NW_026554999.1:11202500-11440000 GCF_021234165.1 Pteronotus mesoamericanus | reverse complement strand
CAGTAGCATTTATTTTATGTTTGGAGTCACAGTTTTAGAATCAGCACCTATACTATATAGATTGTTATTTTATTTTTGTAAATTGGTTCCACAAGTGGAGCTTCCATCAATCTCAGGGAACTTAAAACACAAAAGGGGCATAAAATAGAAATACAGAAATACAGAAATAATGCATGTAAGGATTATACTTACAACAACAAATTGAGGCAGACTATGTCATGGATATAATAAAAATTTTAACAAATAATATCAGAATTAGCCTTTATTTTTTTGTGATAAGTTCTCTCTAAAAATTACCCTATAAAATATTAATTTTATGTCCATCAGTAGTCCTGGAGAGTTTTATAATAGTGAAAATATATATCTCATTAAATCCCATAAGTTCTGATCATGTTTCTAAACTTGAGAGCTAATACCTACCTAAAATAAAATTGAGTTATAACTCATTATTTTGATGAGAAAATTTAGTTTCAGAAGAGGAACCTGCTACAATGTTGATTGATATAAAATGAGGGGGTTTTTTGACAGATATTTTGAAATATTTGTGACACTTTATCAACATTTTAATAAGTTGAAATTAATCTGAATTAGCAATTCTCCCCACTTAATTTTCTGAAATTTCTTGTGTAGTAAAATTGATCTACTTTGAATTTATAAAGTAACTACAAAATGTATTTTTTGTTTACTATTTCAATCAAGAATATGGTTTGCTCTGTATTATTTTCAGAGAATATTGTAATTATGTTCCTTGACTTAATATAACTTTTAACTTGGCTTTTAAAAATTATAAAAGCCTTCCAAGTGTTCTACGAAGTATAATTCCTTAATAAAAGTACATTTATAAAGGGGCAGATTTCATAACCACATAATGATTTAATTTTCTAATATCTGACCTAATCATTTTTACAAATATTTTTTATTGAAAGCCAATCAATTTCAATTTTTTTATAATTCTAGACTTTGAGAGTCCAGTTTTTGAAGGGAACTAACAACTGTATATTTAAGAGAAACATGTAGAATTAGTTCTACTTAAACCTACTCTTTTAAATGTATGCATTCTTTGTATCTTTTCCTTAAAACCATACTAAAATAATAGTAAAAGGATAAAACAACAACAACAAAAACAATAGAACACATCTCAACAAGGATAGAGAGAATGGGAAAGGAGATGGCAGAAAAACAATTCTGGAGAAAAATCAGATCAGAAAATGGCCACTGCTTAGCACACTAACAAAAGCTTAAATAAAAATTGTCAGAATAGACAGAAATAAGTATACTTATGCTACAGAATCCTTAAAAGGTTCAGGAATTGGAGACACCACTTAGCTCTTAGAGTGAGAGTGTAATTGAATCTAAAATCAGAAGAACTACCCTGGCTGGTGTGGCTCAGTTGGTTGGAGCACGTCTGGTAAACTGAAAGGTCACAGGTTTGATTCCTGGTCAGGACACATTCTTAAGTTGCTGATTTGGGCTTGGTTGGGGTGTATATAGGAGGCAATCGATCAATGGATGTTTCTTTCTCGCACCCATGTTTCTTCCTTTCTTTCTCTCTCTTTTTTTCCCCCTTTCTCCCCCAACAATCTAAAATCAATAAGTATGTCCTCAGATGAGGATAAAAAAATAAATAAAATTAAAAATATCAGAAGAACTGGTTGAAAGTATGTGTAAGTTACATACCCAGATCTCTTCTCACATATCATACAGTTCGATGCCTAACCACCTCTCTTGTCCTGCCAACTCCTCAGTGAATCCCTGTGGAAGAGGAGGTTTTTTGTTTGTTTGTTTGTTTGTTTTGAGATATTGAACCAGAGAAAATATGAATTAAGAAATCTGGAATCATAAAAAACAAGCTGTAACATACTGTAATTAAATCAGAGTTATTAAATGAAGGTCTATATATTTATCACAGTCCTTTCTCACACTTGGTCTGAGAATGCTTTCTAGGAAGAAATCAGAGAATTCTTGTCTAGGAAAACTGATGAAATCTGGAGAAAAGGCTATCTTTTCCTGACAAATAGGGATGCTGGTGAAACATCCCAGCTAATAAACCCATAGTGAAGACTACTATTGGTCAACAGAGCTACCAACAAGCTCTTTTATTTTTATTTTTAAGTATTTTTTATTGATTATGCTATTACAGTTGTCCCAATTTTTCCCCTTTACCCTTCTCTGCCCAGTACCTCTCTTCCCTTCAGCAACACCTTGCCTTAGTTCATGTCCATGGGTTATGCATATAAGTTCTTTGGGTTCTCCACTTCCTATATTATTCTTAACCTCCCTCTGTCTATACTGAACCTATCAATTATGCTTCTTATTCTTGTACCCTTTCCCCCATTCTCCCTTCCCTGCTGATAATTTTCCATTTTATCTCCATTTCTGTGATTCTGTTCCTGTTTTAGTTGTTTGCTTAGTTTGGTTTTTTTTGTGTGTGTTGTTTTAGTTTCAGTTGTCATTTTACTGTTCATAATTTTGATCTTCTTTTTCTTAAATAAGCCCCTTTAACATTTCATGTAATAAGGGCTTGGTGATGATGAACTCCTTTAGCTTTAGCTTGTCTGGGAAGCACTTTGTCTACCCTTCCATTCTAAATGATAGCTTTTCTGGGTAGAGTAATCTTGGTTGTAGGTCCTTGTTTTTCATCACTTTGAATACTTCTTTCCAGTCCCTTCTTGCCTTCAAATTTTCTTTTGAGAAACCCGCTGATAGTCTTCTTATGGGAACTCTTTTGTAGGTAAATCTCTGCTTTTCTCATGCTGCTTTTAAGAATCTCTCTTTAACTTTGGTATTAGAATTATGATGTGTCTTATGTCTTAGTGTGTTCCTCTTTGGGTCTGACTTATTTGGGACTCTCTATATTTCCTGGACTTGCATGTCTATTTCCTTCACCAAAGTAGGGAAGTTTTCTTTCACTATTTTTTCAAATAAGTTTTCAATTTCTAGTTCTTCCTTTTCTGCTTTTTGTTTTTTTTTTATTTGATGGGTTGGCTATCTCCATTTTGCTGAGTTCTTTTTCTCAAGTTTTGATCTGTTCTTTCATTTGAGCTATATTTCTTTATCTCCTCAATTTGGCAGCCTCCCTGTGTTTTGTTTTTTGTGTTTGGTTTTTGATTATTTTTTTTCTGTGTATTAGGTAGAGCTGCTTTGACTCCCTGTCTTGGTGCACCTGTTACATTGTAAGGGGCAGAGCCTTAGGTATTCCCCAGAGTGGGACAATCCACTTTAGCGCTTTGTGGTACTGTATGTAGAAGAGGGTCTTGGGAGGAAAGAATGCCACTTGCTTGATTCTTGCTCTCTTTCCAGTCACTTACCCCTGTTCCCGTATGTGTCTGGTGCCCTTCTAGCTGCTGTCCTGATGCTGAATCCCAGAATGATGGGTTTGTATGTGTTTTAGGACCATGTGGGTCCTTTAAATGGACTCTCCTGAGAGACAGACAGTTTTCTTCCACTGCCCAAACCCCCAGTGGTTTTCACAGCCAGGAGTTATGAGGCTTTATTTCCAGGTGATAGAACCTTGGGCTATGCAGTCTGGCCCGGGGCTGGGATTGTTGGCTCCCCAGATGTTCTTCCAAGTTTTTATCTACTGCTCATGAATGTGAGACTGCCCTTTCCACCAGCTGCCACCACCGCTTCCTTGCCACTGCCACACTGCATCCTCTCTGCCCCAGGTCCCCATCTCTGCCCCTCCTGCCCATCTGGATGAATATTTCTTCTTTAAATCCTTGGTTGTTGGACTTCCATACAGTTCAATTTTCTGGCATTTCTGATTGTTTTTAGTTTTGAAATTAGTTGTGATCCTTCTTACAGTAGTGCGAGGAGATGAAACATTTCTACCTATGTTCCATCTTTGCCAGAAGTTCACATCCTACCAATAAGCTCTTTTAAATCTAATTATTAAATATGAGAATACCAGAAGATAACCAGACATTTGAGACAATCTTATAAGGGAAATAAAGAGAGAGAGAGAGAGAGAGAGAGAGAGAGAAACCAAGACAAGTAAATGGGAAAAGAATCCAGGAAACAAGAATAGTACAGGGGGCTAAAATATAAGGCAGCATAAAAGATAATTATTGATATTTTAAGTTAGTATTCTTAGAAAAAAAGAGAAAAGTTACATTTATGTAACAAGAAGAGGAAAATAAAAACCAAGGAATCTTTAGAGAATATCAAAGAACTCCTATAATATTAAAAATGATAACATAAAAATCAATAGAAAAAAGATGAATTTGGAAAAATCATACAGAGAATAAATCAAAATTTAACAATCAAAGAGTTGGAACGAGAGAGAGAAAATATGAATAAATAATTCAAACAGAGAAAATAGAGATGAAGAAATTATGTTTTAAAAAATTAAGAAAATTTCCCATCATAGTTGGTCTTGTATTTCCAATTAGAAAGAGCCTGCTGAGTGCCTAGCATGGGTAAACACTATTCATATCAAACACATCAACATACCATTTAAAACAGTAAGAACAAAAGGAAGATCTTAAAATTTTCCAGAAAGTTTTAATTTTTTTCTAAAGTGGTTACATATAAATAATTAAAATAAAAATGGTATAGTTCTTCTCACTAGAAATTAGGAAGCTAGAAGACAATTGAGTAAATTAAAGGTCATTTTTAGACCTATAAGATTTATAATACTTTCTACAACATTCCCTTTATCAGGACAACACGTTTATATGTGTTCCTCCAAAACTAGGATTAAATCAAGAAAGTGGAAGAGAGATCACTTTTTTAAAAAGGAGATTATGTTATAGGAGGATACAGAATGTATTCCAGGACTGTAAGAAGCAGCACACCATGATGATTATTGTGCATTGGGTCTCAAAAGCAACCAAGACAGGCTGAAGCTGGAAGAAAGAATCTTTGTGCAGCGTGTCTTCAGAAGAAAGATGCAGCTGGTAGGTTATGTGACATTTTAGAGAGGAATTTTACACTTCTCATAGAAAGCTTAATAATATGGTTAGATAGGTATATATGAAATTGAGAGAAAAGCTATTGGCTTTATTAACAGAAGACAAAGAAAAAGTTGTATGAAATGAACTGTAATCTAAATATACCGTAGGTTTGACTGTGAAGGGTATTTACATCGTAATAACAGTACTTGAATTATCAAAAGAAGATCAAAAGTATGAACAATAAAATGACAACAAATACACATCTCTCAACATTGAGTTTAAAAAACAAACTAAGCAAACAAGAAGAACAGAGAAAGAATCATAGCTATGGAGAGGGTTTTGATGGTTGCCAGATGGGAGGGGGAGGGGATGAATGACTGAAGAGGTGAGGGGATTAATATGTACAGATAGGTAGTTACCGAATAGCCATGGGGATGTAAAGTACAGTAGAGGAAATGAAGTAGCCACAGAACCTATATACATGACCCACGGGCATGAACAATGGTGGGGGGATTGCCTGAGGGAGTAGGGGGTGCTGGGTGGAGGGGGCCAAAAAGGGAAATATTGGGATAACTATATTAGCACAACCAATAAAATATAATTTTTAAAAGAGTATGATATGAATATTAAGAGAATGGGAGAGGGTTAGTATGACAGAGCTAAAGTCTTCTCAATAAGAAGAAGAAATCAGTAGGACAATGTGAAAATTTTTAAAAAATCTTTAAATAGCAATTAAACATTTAGGAACATGAAGGCAAAACCAAGAATGCTTAAAATATGCATTAGAAAATCTTGCCTCTGGATATCAGAAGTAGTTGAGGTTGTGTTTTTTATAATTATTTAGCTTTCTAAATTGTATGTGTGTGTTATAATATGATTTTTAAAAAAATTCATAAAATATAGATTTGAAAATTTTGCCTCAGAAGTATTTGCTATTAATATTAAGCTCCTAAAAGTCAAAACTAATTTCATTCCAAATTTTATCAGAGGATCAATCAATTCAAAAACTTAAGTGTAGATTTAAGTTCATACCATTCTTGAATTCTTCATAAGAATTGATACCCCTTGATATTTGACACCAAATAAAGTTAATTGAAAAGATATCTGACAAGAGGAAGCAAAAAAATGGGGAAAGTTGCTGCCACAATCTAAATCATTGTTTCCTCTAAACTTGATAGGATAAAACTCTTTCAGTTTAATCTCCACTACCATTTGTTTACACATTTTTAAGATGAAGCATTTTTAAAAAATAAGTTTTTACTATTATTTTATTGAGAAAATATTTGAGTGGCTATTCAAAATGTGGTTTTATTAAACTTTGTGAAGCTAACAGGAATATATTACATAATTTGTATATTTATTGAGTTTAAACTACTTAAAGAGGGAGTGAATAGATAATTTATTTAAATGGAATCCAAAGAGTAAGCAATTAAATAAATAACATGAATGATGTCACGCAACATGAATGAATGACAAGTCAAATGGCACTGACAACCCAGGAGTTTTGAGGTTATTGTGACCTCTTATAATGAAAGCAGGAGGGTTTACTTTGTAGTTTGAAGGATGAGATTTGAAAGACAATTCTTTGTGACATTTCTACAAGTCTGTGGCAGTTTGTGTCCTGAACTCTCTTTTTCAAGAATGTTTGTGTAGCAAGTGGCATGGTTATTAGAAACAGATCTGCCTCCAGGGCAGAAGCAGATTTGTTTCCAGATCAGGATAATAAAGATAATGTCTCCTTAAGGGGCAAAGATTTGAGCAGGTTTGCTAGCTGAACATTTTTAAAATTGAGACTTTCCTAGTCTCAGGATTCCTTAGCTGAGTCAGAAATTGTGTGTACAAAATTTACATGGGCTGCCCCCACATTACCCACTTAGAAATTGAGAGCGAATGAGAATCTATGGAAACATGAGGCTCATCTTCAGGAGACATGAGTAATAAAGTCCTTTGTCTCCGACCCAGGGGTCTCATGTTTTCTGCCAGCATCCCTGAAACTGTGACAAGCTAACATGTTAGCCAGCAAATAGGGAAATATGAGACCCTTCAGAGTTCTTGACACAGTAGGGTGTAAATAAGTGGGGGTGGGGGGTGAGGGGGGAGAGGTCAAATGCTTCATGAGTGAGCGGTTTGATTAAAGGCACAGAAAAGTGATCTGTATTTGGGGGAATACTGAGTAAGATGGTGGGTTTAGAGGACTGAAAGTTTAATTTGAAAGATGGGCCGTGAGAATGTGTTGAAATATACTGCCAGAGTTTTCAGGCCATATGAATGATTATCTGCCACTTATACAAGGTATAAAATAAAGAAATTACTAAAATTTTAAGACTTCAGAATTATTTGTGAGAGTCAACAATACTACTACTGCTTCATTTATCTTCTCTACAAAACAGTGACAACTCACAGTATATCTTATGTTTAAAAAAAAGTAGGTTCACAGAAATTTGAAGTTCTCATACTCATGTATTCGTTACCTTGAGATTCTTGAGGACATTTAAAAATTTTTCTGAGAATATGTTCTAATTCTTTGACTTATTCTCAGCTGTGAGTGTATTGCTCACAGGGTAATAGAGGTCATACAACTTTAAAGGTTAGGATTTGATTAAAACTTATATTTAATTCAAAAAGAAATTAGATTCAGAGGCATTAACCTAATAAGTTTTCATGTGTGCAGACACTATTCACACATGAGACAAATCTTTTCCAATATCCATTAAACATTTTGTAAGCCTTCTTATTTCTGAAACATATCCCCCACTTTAATTTCACTTAGGTAGATTGCTGCATTTCATTTTCAGAACAAGCAGTGATTTTTTTTTTCCTTTGGTCCTTGTCTGTTAGATTTATTTATTACACTTTCACTGAGAAATTAGTGGGAGATTAGGATGACATGTTATCAGTTTATTCCCCAAATACAATTTACCCGTGTTAGAAAGAATTATAAACTGCACAATTAAAATTTATTGCTGAATCATCTGAGTTTATTTTTATTGGACCCATCAACATGACTTCTGGATGAGGAGGTTTATGGAAAAAACTAGAATAACTAATGGGAATTTTGGTAGCATGGCAAGCCCTGGAAGAAAACTACTGACTTAAGTCAATCTCATTAAAGCATCACTTTCTCATCTACCATCCATCCTCCCAAATATTAGCCTGGCATTGGGGAAGTCTTCATGTTACCGAACAAAAGGACCCATGGCGGGAGGGGGTGCCCAGATGGCTATTACCAAAACAATGACACCCTCCTTCCCCGGGACCCCTTGGTTGTGGGTCCTTTGCCCTCCGCCCTTGGAATTATTGCTCTGAATGGCAGAGTTTGGTGAAAAGGAAAAGGTATTATTTATTCACAAGTTTTACAGGTTTGATTAATGGTTAAATGTCATCCTTAAACCTCAAAATCCCTTCAAAACAACCACCAGCACACACACCACCCTGACTTCCCCACTTTGCCCAGTCAGGCCGGTCAGGGGTACCGTCCTTCAGAAGAAAAAGAACAGAAGTCCGGGGCTCGGCTAGGCAGTCCTCTCGCGGGTCTCAGCACCATCCACTGCGTCGCCGCGATCTCCAGCTCTTAATCCATAACCATGTGGCACCTTCTCCTGGCCCACTAGCAAGAGTCCTTTCTCCCTTCTTTCTTCCCGCGTGGTCTTCACACTGTTCCCCCGAGTCTGTGTCCCTTTTTCTCTCCTACAGGCCTCTGTCTCTCCTCCCTCTCTCTCCCAGTTACATTCTGTATTAAGTCTTTTAAACCTTCCTGATTAGCTTTGGTGATAAGCCAAATAACCCTCTTTGCAAATGAGGAACGAAGCTATCCTGTTATTGACGAGCGAGCGAACTGACTTCTCAATGGCCCTGCTCAAGGCTCCCATCCCCCATGGCGGCCCGCCCTGGGGTGGGGAATATATTTTTCTTGGACACCCCATCTCTGGACCCCGTTACAAATACACTTTGTCGGGGGCGGGGGAGCCCTGGCTGTGCCCTGTTACATTCATACTGTTTGATGTGATAATTAAACTGACTCATAGACATGGACAATAGTGTGGGGATTGCTGGGGGAAAGGGGGTATAGGAGGACTAAATCCTAATGAAAAAAATACAGTAAAGGTTAAATTAAAAAATGGGTTGCTGTCATGGTAATTACCCTATTAATACATTTCAAGAGAATTTTAAAATTTGTATATGCTTCAGATGAACAATGCTTGCTTATCATAACTGTTTACTCATGGGACACAAGACCAATCTAATTTCCAATTAGAATTGCATAATAAAAAATTTATAAAAAATTCTTAAGTGAAAACTATATTGAGCACATAGAAACTCCTACTGAGTCAAAGACTCGGGTCGATATCCTGCTGAGAAGGCTCAAATTACTGTCATCATTGGTATGAACAGGAAGATAAAGATAAATATTACATTCCTTCAAACCCACCTAATTTCCCCTGCTGAAAGTCTTACATAAAGTATACTTAACTTCTGCTAATACTTTTCTGATAGCAAGCCCTTTGCTATTTTAAAATCCTTGTTCATTTTTTTGTGCCTTGGTTTGTAGATTTTTTTTTAATTATGAGGGTATGGCTGTCTTAAAAGTTTTAGTGTGCAAACATGACTAGTCTTCCTTTCATGTGACCATTTTGAATATTTGAACAGAGTTATTGGGACATCCTAAGCCTTTTTTCATGGATCCACTTGTCCACTTAATTTATTATCCTTCATGTGAGGTATTATCCAAACATTTGTTCTTATAATGGAGTCTCTTAACATGTTTAATTGTAATAATATATTTTCTTAAAATTTTAGTACAGCTGATTCCCACCTCATGGATATGAGCTATTCTACATAGTCTAAATTGAAAGTATTGTCCTTATGATCAAGATATTTGAATTCTTATTAAAATTATTTGCTTTGGCTTCTAAAACTTTTTAAAGCAATAAGCAATAAAGCAATTTAAAAAAACACTTTTTTTGTGCAATTGATTATATTGTAAACCTAAAAGCAGAATCTTTTTTTTGTTTGTTAAATCCTCACCCCAGGATATGTTTATTGATTTTTAGAGAGAGAGGATGGCGGTATAGGGGTTGAGGGGAGGGAGAGAGAGACAGAAACTTTGGCATGAGAAACATCAATTGGTTGCCTCCCTTATGTGCCCCAACTGGGGATGACCGCAACCTAGGTATTTACCCTGACCAGGAATCAACCCCCAACATTTGGTGTACAGGACGATGCTCCAATCCACTGAGCAATCCAGCCAGGGCTGAACGCAGAATCTTGTACATTATTCCTGTTTAATTTCATGTTCCTTTTAGCTGTACATAAATATTTTAAGATTTTGAAATATATTTTGTATAATTTTATTTCCTATTTTCTTTTTAGTTTTTAATGTTTCCTATTTTAAAATATTACTGCTTCCTATATTTCATCTAATTTTTTTATTTTATGCACAAAATGAATAAGTAGGAAAATTGTTAATTTCACAGATTCCAGTTTTATCATTCCAGTCCCCAGTGTAGGAGCCACTCCTGGTCTGAGATTTCTCCCCTTTGAACTCTATGTTAAGGGCTTCTGAGGCTGAGCCATTTTCTAATTCTCATTTTTCCCATGCTTTCATGAAACAACACAGGTACCACTGTGTCTCATGGAAGACTATTATGACAATATGCTAACTTGATTCTGCAACTTATTCTTAGAGTTCTTATAGTTTCTTTCTTAAATTCTAACCATCAGAAAATTTGATCTCCAAAATATATAAAGAACTCACACAACTCCAACCAGAAAGACAAACAATCCAATTGAAATATGGGCTAAGGACCTGAACAGAGATTCTTCTCCAATGAGGACATACACAGGGCCCATAAACACCTGAAAGGATACTCAGCATCAGTAGCCATCAGAGAAATGCAAATTAAAACCAAGAGTTACCACTTCACACTAGTCAGAATGACCACCAAAACCAAATCAATAAACAAGTGCTGGTGAGGTTGTAAAGAGAAGGGAACCCTAATACACTCTTGGTGGGAATGCAGACTGGTGCAGCTGCTGTGGAAAACAATGTGGAATTTCCTCAAAAAACTAAAAATGGAACTGCCTTTTGATCCAGCAGATCCACTGCTGAGATAACACCCTGAGAATCCTGAAACACCAATTCAAAAGAACCCAGGTACTCCAACGTTCATAGCAGCACAATTTACGATAGCCAAGTATTGGAAGCAACCTAAGTGCCCATCAATAAATGAATGGATCAAAAAACTATGGTACGTTTACATAATGGAATACTACACAGCAGAAAGAAAGAACTCCTACCCTTCACAACAGCATGGATGCAACTGGAGAGCATTATGTTAAGTGAAATAAGGCAAGCTGTGAAAGACATACCATATAATCTCACCTATGAGTGGAGCCTAATTAACAAAACAAACAAGTGAGGAAAATAGAACCAGAGACAGGGAAACAGAGAACCAACTGACAGTGACCAGAGGGGAAGGAGGAGGGGGATAACAGGGGAAAGAAAGGGAAGGGTCAAGTCAAGGAATAAGTATAAAGGACCCGTGGACAATGAGGTGGCAGAGATTGAATGGGGGAGGGTGGGTGGGAAGGGCAGCGGGAGATTAATGGGGGGAAATGGGGACAGCTGTAACTGAACAATAAAAAAATTAAAAGAAAATAAAAGAATCCAATATTTATTTGTCTAAAGTTGTTACAACTCAACTATGAAGAAGAATTTGTTGTTTATTTAAGAAGGACAGTTTAGTTGACTGAGTTCCTTCAATTTTACATGATTTATAATATGTTTTAGACAGCTCAGATTTGATTTCTAAAGCTTAATATCAGTGTAGCTTTTTAAAAAAATGCCCTCATCTGAAGATATATTTATTGATTTTAGAAAGAGAGGAAGCAAGGGGTGTGGAAAAAGAGAGAGAGAAAGAAACGTTGATTGGTTGATTGGTTACCTCTCACTCCCATCCTGACGGGGGATTGAACCTTCAGCCTTTTGGTGTGTGAGACGATACTGCAACCAACTGCGTCACATGTCCAGAGCAGTGTAGTTTTGTTTTTTGCTTTTTTAACGAGAAAAAAGCATTCATATGTGAAGGATGTTTCCTATAGAAGCACTGAAGTATGATTCTCCTTTTGATTCTAACCTCAAGATTAGATAATCACAGAAATAATATTTTAAAAAGTTTTTTCTTATGTAAAAATTGAGAATGTAAAAGATCTTACTCAGTCAAGATGCCCAAAAACTATAGAATTTCCTTGATCAACTATCACAGTAGATGATGTTGGTGCCCTTCCAACTTGCTTTCACTATATTTCTGTGCACATTGTACTGCCTCCCAAATGAGTGTATCTGGATTTATTTTCCTGGAGGTATACTTTAGTTTCCAGAGTCTACTCTACCCGTATTCTCAGCAGGCAAATGTTCTGGGAAGTTAATGCCTACCCCAATAGCTTTCCAATAATAAGTGGGAGTTAGTATATAAATACCTACCTCCCATGCCCTTTTAATAGGATGACTCATAGAGACGGTTTCACTGTCTCCAAGAGTCCCTCAGGAAAATTAAATTCAAATTCCTCACTATGGCCACTAGCTTAATAATATACCCTTTATAATTGTTTCCTTCACTTTCCCAATACTCTGGATGTTTCTGGGAATACTTTTCAAATACATTGCTTGCATTTGAACCTTGTATTGGGGTTTGCTTCTGGGAAAACTCAAGAAGATATATGTCAAAGAAGGGAAGTTTGTTTAATTTGGTAGGATGATACATTATTCTAGAATGTTAACAGGTAGTTTTTAACATTAAAAGCAAGCCGCACATCTGACTTAACTGTATTTTTATAACATTTATCAAAAATTATTTTGTATGTAGTAAGTATTAAAATATTGACTAATATACAATTTGACTTAATCTCATTTGCAATATAACTTTTATATAATCACAAAATAAATTTTTTAATGTTCAGATAAAGACCAATATCAATTTTAAGGTACAACTTTTTATTTCTTCTCAGAGAAGAGGAAATCTTGAGACAGTGTTTTATTCTCTTTTACCAGTGTGTCCCACTTTCTTTTACAGTTGTCCAATTTAGTGAAACAGAGTTTGTGTAGCATGACCTTAAGTATATCAAAGACTTAACACTTAGGTCCCCAAAACACTGCCTATTCCCTGCGTGTTCACTGCTTCCTATTTAGGGGACATAAGGGGAGAATTGATGTTAAATCCATTTAGCTCTATCTTTATCAAACTGATTATTATCTATTCACTATTAGTCAGACACACCCTCTTAAGAGGTCTTCCTGGAGCACTTAGTAGAATTCCTCCCTCGTTCTACAGGCACGCAATCCAAATAGCTACCAGCAGTTTCTGTCAGTTGCTTTGCACCTGTTTCTACCGCCTTTAGGTCTTTGTGCTTATTCAGCCTGATACTGAAATCCCACATGTTCTGTGAGCCTTCTGGACTGGAGATCCCGGAAGGCCACTTCCAATTAGAGTCTGTCAGTTTACAATTTCAGTTTAGGACCTCCTAAATGTGAAACGTTCAATTAGAAGCTAAGATGAAAAATAAAACAAAAATGCAAAGCCTTTGCCCTAAAGAAGGTTATACTGAGTTGGAGATTGAAAAACAGACATACAAAAATAACTTAGTTAAAAATTAGAAGGGTGAGTAGAATTAGTATGCATATTAGAAGTACTAAAAGAAAAATGATATAAAACAGTGGTCCCCAACCTTTTTGGCACTAGGCACCAGTTTCGTGGAAGACAATTTTTCCACGGTGAGGGGGATGGTTTTGGTATGATTCCAGCACATTATGTTCAAGTGCACCTCTTGCACGGCCCAGTTCCTACCAGGCCTGGACCAGTACTGGTCTGTGACCCAGGAGTTGAGGACCGCTGATATAAAATATGACATTAATTTAAAAACTTTCCCACTAAAAATATTAAAGAATTCAAAAATATAGATGTAATTATTATATTAATGTATATTTAATGTATAGATCCTTAGTTGGGTAAAAACTATCACTTCTTGAGCAAGCTAATAAACTGAAAAGTAGCAATGTTTTTCACAAAGGTTGATGACTGTTTTAATATGCAACTATGTTACTGTTGTGCTTATCATTACCAACAAAAGAAAATTTGCATCTGAATTCAGTAAAGGCTCACCCTCATACCTAAAAATTATTTGTGAAGTTTGTCATTTTAAAATCATTTGCTTTAAATGCTAAATAAAGAGGTAAATCCATTGATTAAACCAGCTAAAATTCCCTTAAAACAATAGACCATTAGCTATGTGGGGTTCCTTAGCTCATTGATTTTCAACTGGTGTGCCACAAGAATTTTTAAAACATGCAATACCTAACTATTTAGTCAGAGGCACTGACCTCTTTTCTCTTAGACTGTGGAAAAACAGACAAACAAACAAACAAAAAAAGACAACAGTCAACACAACAAGAGACATCTGGTGTGGAATGTGTGAATGAGTCAAAATTATACCTGTTCTTTCTTTTTTTTTGTTTTTGGCCAGATTGGCAAAAAATATATTTTTTGATGTGCCATAGAATTTTAGTAGTTTATGTGTGCCAGGAGATGGAAAAGGTTGAAAATGGCTGCCTTAGCCAAAAGTTAAATGGCAGACAGTTGGTCCTGCTGAGTCAGCCAGAGAATGGAGATTGCGTGCCAGGGCTCTAATTTCCAGTCAGTTCACAAACCCTCTGAATCCAGCGTCGTCATGATGGCACAGTCTGCTCCTGTCAACTCTATATTGCAAACACATTTCATTTTGAAAAGGAGGACAAACAGGTGAATCAATATAATTTTTACAAATAAAACAAACTAATAAAATGGCTTAAATATTTAACATATGTAGAAGCATGTTTAATTAGATTTATTTCACACATTTTTAAATCAGCAAATTCTGAGTCTCACTGAGAGGATAAAGTAAAAGTTTGAGTAGTAAATAATTGCTCCTTAAATATTTAGCACGTGAGGGCATTATATCACTGATACTTTGAATTTATTCAGAATATATTATACTATCTAATTTAAATTTATAACAGTCCCAAGAAAACCTAGCAACCTTTGCTTTTGCTGTTCTGTCTATACCATGAGTCACATGAAGTAATTTGAAATATCAATTCTTGACTAGCTTTATAAGATAAGGTACAAAGATTATCACAGACCATATAAAAAAGCCAGTAGGTTTATACAAGAACCTTTTTAAAAGTAAAGTGATTTCTACCTCCAACCTTAAGGAAAGATTTTAGTTTAATTTTTTCTTTTGCAAGGAGAGAGGATGTAGGACATCAGAGAAGACATCTAACTTTCCCTTGATACATCGTATTTTCAGAAACTAAGCTTGGTTCTCTCTTGACAAAGGGAGAATTTTAATTAACATTTTTTAGCACCTGAACCATACTGATGTGACCGAACACCAAATATTGAAGTACCTGAAAAATTATGTACTTTAAAGCTCTTAAGTTGAAAGTGAAATGAAAATATCTAAACCCTGCTAGAGAACAGTGCAGTGTTCTGTTACTGTTTAGTCTTTTTTTTTTTTTTTTGGTCCATGGTCACTTGAATTTGCCACAAGGCTTAGAATATAAAAATCCATGTGTCATGTGGTGACTATGAGGCAGCTGTGCATTCAAGACATCCAGATGGCTGTGATAAAGTAAATGAAAAGGTTTATTCAGCTTCAAACATTTTCAGGTGTCCATCCCTACAAGTTATTTCAAAATGTGGAGTGAATACATTTAGAAATCTTTCCCAGTTTTCAGAATAAGCTAAATCAGAGATAGAGAAACAGATACCATTTTGCAATCCCAGCTTCACTATCTTTTTCCAGTCCCTCATCACCTCACACCTGGCTCCTGCTAAAAGCCTCCCCACAGATCTCTCCTTAAATTTATTCTGCCTACATTGCCAGACCAATCTCTCTTAAATTCAGGGCTCATCATAGTATTTGTTGCTGAAAATTCTATATTCTCTTTGTACTTTTCCCTAATAAAAATCCAATGCCCTGTGCTCCTGTTTTTCTTGTTTTGCTGAAATTTAATCCCTTTTTCTTCCAAACCAATATCCTCTTCTCCTCACCTCTCCCTTTACCACGCTTTCTCTTGCCCCCGTTACTCTACCAGGCCTGGTCTTCTCTGCTGCCTGAAGATCCTGGGCGTCCTCCTGCCTCCACAGTGGGGTTGCGTTGTACTTCCACTGCATGCATAGCTCCTGTTCCATCCGGGTTGCCAGTCTTGCCTATTCATCAAGGCTGTTTGCCAACTTCTAGGGCTCTTCCTTTATCTCCTCTCCTGGGAATTATAACTTCTTCTTTGAATTTTATGTCTCAAAAATTTCGTGTGATTACCTGTCTCTTTACATATCACCTCCAGAATATATTCTGTAAAACCTTGAGGTCATTTTAGGATTCAGAGTTTTTGAGATTTTAGAAAGGTTATGGTGAACAGGTAATATTTTTTGTACTCCCATCAGTGGGGCCTGGGACAATGCCCCATGATGAAAAATATTAATAGTCCTGTAGTTCTAGCTGTGCTCTGAGTCATGTCATACATGAACTTTAAAAATAGCCCCAAATCACTTGAAGACTATGTTTATCATCAGAAGGGTTCCAGTCATGTCAAATTTTGCATACAAATGAGTTATGGAAAATCTTTAATTTTTGAGATCTTTTTATACTTGAGAATCATATACAAGGAATCATGGAATTATATATACGGCACTGTAGACTTGTATTAAGTTATTATGTATGTTGGCAGATATTATATAATGGTGCCTGCCCATCAATTCTGTTTTTCTAAAGGTCTCGAAACTCCTAGAGAACAGGGGTCACCTTATGTCATTATTTAATATACTCCTATCCAAATGACCAGCTCAATGTTGAATTTACAGCAAGGTATAAGAGACATGTGTTAGTGGGGATATGCTAATCACTGAAAGGCACCTGGAGGTAAAATCAAACCAATTAGTATTTTCTCATTAAGAATCTGCATCTGAATTTTTATCTTCTTCCTTTCCTAGAGTTGTTGCTCCTCTTTCATGACCTCTGAATTCTTAGAAAAAGTCTATATATTTTAAAGTGATATCCATGATTCCCTATGCGAGAGGAGCCCCCAAAATGGAATTATCTTCTAGATGTTGGACCCCTTGTAGTACAGGCTTGGCCCACTAGGTGAGTGTTCTAGGAACCCACCTGTATCAGTGTGCCAGCTGGTGTTGTTATGAGAGGCTGCATTTGCCTTCAGTGAATTTTATTTGAAGACGCTTTCAACATGTTTGTCTATTTCATGATGGGTGATCTATGACCACACCTGCCCACACTGCACTGAGTGACTAAAAAATGGCATGACCCCCATGCCCCACTCTCCCTATTCACTAGATTTTGCCCCAAGCGACTTTTTTTTTTGATTGTTTGTTTCTCTAGATGAAAAAGTCTTTGCAAAGGGAAATATCTTGTTGATGTAGAAGAGGTGAAACAAAAAATGGCAGAAGCAGTAAAGGGCATTAAAATCAATGAGTTCAAAAATTGTTTTGAGCAGTGGGAAAAAAGTCTAAATAGATGTATTGCGTGAAATGGAGAGTATTTTGAAGGTGACTGAAGTTTAAACGTGAGAATAAATGCACAATTTTTATAGTTAAAGTCCATTTTGGGGCCCCCTTCATATTTCCAATCATAACAATGCTAACTAATAATATTTAAACTTTATTTTTTTTATTGCTTAAAAATTGTATTCTTATAAGTTTCCTCAAAGCAAAGATTCAGGCAAACAAATGATGGCATAAGTCCATGTGTCCCACTGGGAAAAAAGAAAGCAAGTGACTTGTGATCTTATTGGCAATTCACTCAAAGAGTACACTGAGAGAGAGCCAAGGCTATAGTTGAAAAACTGAGTTAGAAAATTCACAATTTTCCTCCTTTGTTTCTCTGTGTATGAAACAATGTTTTCTATTAGAGGCTGCCATCTGAAAAATGGAATATAGTGTGTTTTTGAATACAGTATCCTTTGTGGTAGTGAAATTCTATATCATATGGTATTACATATTGTGACCCATCAGTTTTCATTCAACAAACAATTATCAAATAACTTCTCTGTGGCAGATTCGCTGTAACTTAGTGTTGGGAAAAGAGTGTTCAACAAAACCAATACAGTTCATATCACCAGAGAGACATGATCCACCATAAAAGAGTTAATATACTTGGTGTAGTAGCTAAAATGCTGAGCTAGGATTGAGTGATTATGGTTCTATTTCACCTTCTGTTGGCCATGAGAATTGCTAAACTATGAATTCAGTAGAGAGGCAACTTTTCTGAGTCTCAGTTGTTTTTTGTTCCTCAATGAATGAATTGGGCTAAAACATAGTTAATCATCCTCAGAAGGAAAAAAAACCCTTACAAAACCTCCAAATACTGTCACTTTGGGGGTTAGGATTGTAACATAAAAATTGGAGGTTGCCCTGGGACAGCACAAAAATTTAGTCCTTAACAGTAGTAAACCGTTATAAATATGCATTAACAAAATGTCAAAGCTGTGGATTATGGTACATGAATCCACAGTTAAGAGGATGCTTTTAAGTAATGAAAATTATTCTAAGTATGAAGGTCTTATAAACTCCACTATATTTAGTTTCTTTATCTTTTTAAGGTTATACCACTATATACTATTTGTTTGCTTATATATTATATATCTTATATGACATGTTATCTAACGTTACTGTGCAGTGTAAGTACTTGCAAAAAGCATAAGCTTAGAAAGCAGATAGTATATTTCATATTTCTGACTCCCACACTTAGAAACTGTTTATCTTAAATAAAATATTTAAAACCTCTGAGCATCGGTTCTCTTATATAATAAATGGGAATACAGGTGTCACCCATTTTCTGAATGTTTGGGATAGGCCACTTTGCTTTTATGAAAGACCTACATTAGTACGAAATTGGCTGTTTTCATAAAAGCAAAAACCTTCTTCGGATTACTTTTGGTTAGTGAAAACAGGAAGTAACATAGGTTATTTGTAAAAATAGGTGGCCTAACACAAACTTTTGGAAAGCGGGATACCCTTTGCTTTATGCCATTATGATGTACAAAAGGTTTCATTGGAACACTCTACTTTCAGATGGTGGGGGAAACCTGTAATGATTCCTATATCTCAGGGATCCTGTGAGGATTAAATAAGAAAATGAGCTCTGAGCGGTGTGGCTCAGTTGGTTGGGAACCATCCTGCAAAGCTAAAGGCCACTGGCTCGATTTTGGTCAGAGCACATGCCTGGGCTGCACATTTGATCCCCAGTCAGGACACATGCGAGAGGCAACCGATTGATGTTTCTGTCCCTCTCTTAAAAAAAGAAAGTAAAAATCAAACCTTTTTTAAAAAAATATTTTATTGTTATTCTATTACATTTGTCCCAATTTTTCCCCCTTTGCCCTCCTCCACCCAGCCCATCCCCCGCTCCCACAGCCAATCCCCACATTGTTGTCCATGTCCATGGGTCATTCATATGCGTTCTTTGACTAGTCCCTTCCCCTTCTTTTCACAATTATCCTCCTCCCCTCTCCACTCTCCCCTCTGGTAGCTGTCAGACTGCTACATATTTTCATGCCTCTGGTTTTCTTGTGCACAATAGTTTGTGTTTGTTCATTAGGTTCCTCTTATAGGCAAGATCATATGGTATTTTCTTCCATTGACTGGTTTATTTCTCTCGGCACAATATCCTCCAGTTCCATACATGTTGTTGCAAAAGGTAGGAGTTCCTTCTTTCTTTCTGCTGCATAGTATTCCATTGTGTAAATGTACCACAGTTTTTTGATCCACTCATTTATTGATGGGCACTTAGGCTGTCTCGAGCACTTGGCTATTGTAAATTGTGCTGCTATGAACATACGGGTGCATAGGTTCTTCTGCATTGGTGTTTCAGGATTCTGACTGGACAGCTTCACAGGTGAATTTCAGCAAACATTTAAAGAAAAACTAACTCTTATGCTCAAATTATTCCAAAAATTTCAAGAAGAGGGAAGACTATTTTTATGAGGCCAATATTATCCTAATTCTAAAACCAGGTAAAGATACAACAAAGAAAACTACAGGTCAGTATTTATGATGAACAGAGATGCTAAAATCTTCAACAAAATATTGGTAATCTAGATCCAGCAATACATTAAAAAGGACACACTCCATGATAAAGTGGGATTCATCCCAGGAATGCAAGAGTGGCACAATATTTGCAAATCAATCAACATAATACACCATATAAAATGAAGAGAAAAGTCACATGATCATATCAATAGATGCTGAAAAAAAGCATTTGATAAAGTACAGCACCCATTTATGATAAAAACACTCAGCAAGGTGGGAGTAGAGGGAGCGTACATCAACCTAATAAAGGCCATATACGAGAAACCTGCAGCCAACATCGTACTCAATGGGCAGAAACTAAAAGTTTCCCCCTTAAATTCAGAAAATCAAGTCTTGATGTAAGTGAAGGATATTGAAGTAATCAGTTGCTATGCTATAGCATTAAGGTAGTCAGGATTGTCTCTGCGGGTTGAGTAGATTAAGAAAATCCACTACTGCTATTGCTATTTCTGCTTCCACTATCATTATAGTATTACTACTGCAACTGCTTATTACATCTCTTCTTTTAAGGTATTCTGGTTCAGTTCTCCCTGAAAAGGGATTAACAAAAAGGATAAAACAACTTTTTATGGATATAATATTGTTAGAAATTAAATAGTTCAAAAATCATTATATGAAGATCTTATTTTGAAAACTTTCTTATAAAGAAAATATTTAACATGTGTCAGATATATTTATAAACTAAATATATGAAGCTATATATAAAACTGTTGTAGATATATATGTATATATGAACTGCATGAGTACATAAAACTATATATAACTTTCTATATGTAGTCATAAAGTCTAAATGCCAGCAATGTCCCAATAAAGGATATATAAGAAACTGTCACTAAATTAAAATTAGTCTTGATATTAGAATGCTCAAAAAAATCATAATTTGCAAATTTTTAAATTTGTATAGATTTGAACTTTATTTTAAATGCAGCTTTTAATTCATTATTTTCCTTTATCAGTCATAGTCTCTGGATGATTGTCTCTAGCTCTTTGCTGTAAGTCTCAGACACTTAACATGCAATCCACAGATTGAAGAGAATATATAACTTACTTATAAGTTCTTAGCTGTCTTCCTGACTTCTGATGGTCAGTTATAGACTGGAGCAACCTTTGAATCCTTGTTGCAATAGTATTTTAATTTCCTATCCAAGATACATAATAAAAGTCAATGAACTGTTTGAACTTATCTATCCTTATGTGCTTTTTATTTCTTAATCAGCATTTTATTTCCTGATCTGAATATCAAATGAAACCTTAATATGAGGATGGTTAAACTTTGTAGATGTAAGTCTAATTATTTATCATTTTCATCAAGAACACCCTGCAGTGAGATATAGTACAAATTCTGAGCCTTAATGTTCACATTTGGATCATAAGTATTTTCAAAGACAGAATTTTTAAATTAATTTAAGGGTTTCAAAGTGTTCGTAGGGGACATAAGAATATTTTTCTCTATTTTGTAGTTAAATTTCAATATTGTTATCTTCGAACTAAGCCATACTTTTACTGAAAATAGGATGCCTTCCATTGTAATCAATAAATGTAAAAACTATTGCAAACATTGATGGAAATTGGAAGAATTAAATACAAATGCTAAAGCTCAAAATATAAGTAGTATATGAATGAAAAGAATACAATTTAAAGTTGAAAGAATGAAAATTTTCACACCATTGATTTTCAATCATAGAATTGAATGTGTCCTATCTAAAGATAGAATGTGTCCTATCTTTAACCAATGTGCTGAAGTTTGTACTGAAATGCAGGGATTATACCTTAATACAGAGAACAAGTAATAGTTTGTGTTTTACAATCAATCCACAATATATAAAATAAGTAAGCAAGTGATACATTGTAACAGGAAACCCTAGCTTTCCTTGCATTTGTTTGTGTCTTTAGTAGCTAAATGGCTGTGGGCAAGTCATGGACTGTCTTTAAACTGAGGTTCTCTACTGTCCAAAAGGAGTCACAGTAATGTTGGGGGGCAGGGGGAAACAAAGAGATCCATCTTATTAGCTAATTGCAATTTTAGGGTAGCTTAATATCTTTATCTGCCAACTATCCTTTACCTGGATTTTCAGTTCATTACTATAGTGTCTTTTTGTTGGTTGGTTGGTTGGTTTTAGTTTATTATGGGCTGATTGCTTTATTTTGTCAGACCCAAGGGCTTATCTTGAAACTGTGCTTACTGAGGAGTGCCCTAAGGGCCTGTTTACCTAGTTGAATGAGAACCCTTTAGTACTCACTCTTAAGCAATGGAATCATCTCAAGATGGGTATTTTTTTTTCTAAATAAATAAATTTCAGTTAAAATTTAGCTCTACTAGAAGAATGTAATTTTGCTCTCCAGGATAGAGTATATTAAAATGGAAATAAAATTATGGTAAATATCTGGGAAATTTCTATATTACTTTGAGGTACGTTTTGCTGGGCAAGTGATTGTTGAGTTACTTATTCTGAAGAGATGTTAACAAATTTACTCTGCTCTTCCTGTTACTGGCTAATGCGCAAAGTATTGCATCTAAGTGAGTCTAATTAAAATAACCATTAGATAAATATACCCTAACATAAAATTAATGAAAGTCTACTGTTTAGAAACTTATTTCCTTACTGTCTCCTATTTTTACATTTAATGTAATTTTATTTAAAAGTTATAAGTGAAAAAACTATTAACATGCTGTTTTCAGGTCACAAAGAAGCATCCAAAAAAAGGCATGTAGTATTATCATTCTCTGAAGTCTAGGGACGCTGTGAATGCAGACTTAAGCATGTTCAATCATTCTGTCATTCATTGTTTCACAAGCCCTTATTAACAGTTTTCTGTATGCTACCACCACTTTCCCATTTTACCCTGTATATTGACAGATCACAAGTGAACGAGACATATTCTATATCCTCTAAGAGCTCGCATAACAATGAAAAGACATTAGAATAATGGAGTCATCTGGCTAAGATCTCTTACTCTAGGACAGCGGGTCCAAGTCATAATTTTTTTTCAACTGAACACTTCATAGCTAACAGAATGATCGAACGCATCCTGTGAAGTAATAATATTTTACAGTTGGTTGTTACATCTAAATTCAACATACTGTAGTTTTATACAATTAATTGTGAACAATATATACTGGAGATCTATTATTATTAATGTCTGTACCCTTTTCCAGAAAATTAACAAAGTAAAGTTCCTCTTCTGGTCTGGCAAAAATTCCTCGTAGTGTTTCTCACACTTATCTGCACTAGTGTTGTCATTGCCTGGCTTTATTATTAACAAGTAATTGCAAAAAATTATCAATTTCTGTATTTGTGCACAGTTCGGACTTTAAATGAAGCAATCATATTAGTTGTATAACTAAGGCAGTTGCTTTCTTCAATATGTTCAGTAAGATGCGGGCAGTCACTCATTATCTGGTGTTTTTTTTTTATTAACATGAACATACTATTCTGCATCTTTAACATCTAGGTTTCTCTGCCTTCCTAATCATGCACTATGTACTCCACAGGTGAGTTCACTTTACTGTCTTCTGACTTTAAGAAGGAAAGTTAAAATGGAATTGTGATATTACTAAGTACTTTCTGACTGCAGTATATTGGATTTACCATTCAATCATGGCATATTCACTCTTTACAAAGTTTGACCAGCAGATGAAAGCAAAACAAAACAAAGCAGGTAGACAATAGAAACCCATTACTAGTGAATATTCAGAAAGCATTTATTATTTTTTAGTATGGTAACCTGTTGTTTTCATGAACATGGAATCATTTTTTAGTAAGAGTTTTGGGTGAAATATAAGCAGTTAATAGAGACATTTTAATCAAATGAAGATGTTAAACTATAGATGTGACAACTGAAACTTTTGAAAAGATAAAGATGGCTCTAAGACAGCCTTTTCTATTAATGAACACTATAATTAAGAATAGGTGATAAAATCTCTAGTATTTTCTCAATCTTTATTTTTAGAATTCACAAATTAATGTTTTATATATAAATCATGAATTTATTGCAGTCACACCAGTTAATAAAATTATACAGGTTTCAGGGGCACAATTCTACAACACATCATTGTACAATGTATTGTGTATTCATAACCCCAAGTCAAGTCTCAATCCATCATCATTTATCCCCTCATACCCTCCTCCACCTTCTCCCAATCCCTCTTGCCCAGCAATGACCCCATTGTTGATATTAGTTTATTTTGGGGGAGGTCTGTAAAGAATATGTTTTAAAACATTCATAAAATAAATACAAGAAATTATATTATGGTAGGTTTCTAAGGTTGTCACATTGTTTTCAAATTTAAGAAGTGCTAGTATGTATAGAATTCTAGTCCTAAAGAGGAAACACACACATACAGATATGCATCTATATGTATGCATTATGTATGTGTGTATATATATGTGTATATGAAAATATACTTGTAACATTAGCTAAATTCAAATACTACAAATATTTTTTTATCTTAAATTTTTTTTAACATGTCTGTGAAAAAACTATTCACCTTCCATAAAGCTAATATAACAGCTTGTAGGACAAGTCTCAACTTGAGGCATTTTGAAACAGTTGACTGAATGAGTACTTCTTGATAATCTGAGTTACAAGGAGGAGAAAACTACATTAACTGACTCCTAATCACATTGTTTCAAATAAAGCAGTGTAGGAAGAGTGAGAACTCCAGTGTACATACCAGTCTCCTACACTGGACTTTCACTGCTGGACCTCAGCTGAGTCATAGCTGTATTCTACTGTGGGTGTGAAGAGGAAATTGATTTAGATAGTTCTATACTGAGCCATTTTCTACCCACTGGAAAGATTTCTGTTAATGAAGTTCAATTTATTGAGGGAACAGGAAAAGGAAATACTCAGTAGCTTATATGCCATCATGATCTTCTGAACACTATGAGACTGTTACATAATGTCATACAGATATGGCAATCTCACAGAGATACGTTTTTTTACATAGATAATGTTTTAAGGATTTTGTCATTTTTGAGAACTTTGACCTTACATTGAAGTTGATCTGTGAAGCAATTTATTGAATTTGCTGATCTTTCTATATTTCCACAAGAGCATATGAGAAAAATTCCAAAGGACACATGCCTTGAAAGCAGATGTGTTAATGCAGTACAACATGTCTTGACTACGCCATATTTTAGTCCCGAGGACAGGCAGGCTCTCCCACCCATGTAATTGATTTCAACCTGCCTCACTGTCCTGGGAGACTGTATATTTTGCTGTCAGTGAGACCTGTTACACATTCATGCTATTTTACCACAGCAACATTGTAAAGGGTCATTGGGTTCCAAGACCCAAATTGGCAAAGTGGCCATTTCCAGACACTACCTGGAAACAAAAAGAAGATGCTATGCATTTCAATTTGCACGAGATCAACCTTAGCGTCATTTTGGATGTTGTGACAGATCAAGCTGATTTGAATTTATCATGCCCTATTTGCTGAGTAAATATGGAAGCCAGAAACATGAACACTTCTGTAAGATGCTGCCATTAGCCTGCTGCGAAAGTGACAGACAAATGAGAGAAACGATGGGACTTGGCAGACAAGTGAAATTCTGGAGAAGTAATTGAAACAGTGACATTTTACTAGGGCGTTAGAGCACAGCCTCATTATTTCTTTTTATTGCTACGCTGAAGTACTTTTAAGGTGTTAACTATCACCATATTATTGAGAAAGATCACCAGAAATGATTTCAGACATATTAAGTCCATCTCCTACCAGACATAGTGATAGGATGTTGAAGTTCATGCTCCTCAAAAACCATGTATCTGAGCTCACATTAAGAGTTTAAATATAAATTGAAATTCAGTAGCTATTTTTATGATTTAGGAAACAATTTTGGCCTTAAAGTTAAATGTCTCTTTGCCTATTGGCACAGACATTTTTCTGTTGTCATAAAACCTGCAAATCAATGCTGGTATGCTTGTTTAATAGGTGATCGAGAGGAGGAAAAGTGGATGGATTCAGACCATCTCCATGTTAAATTAGTAAGAATAGGAATGACAGCTGACTCATATTAGCAGCAGTGGTTGCCAGATACAATATCTTTTGCCTGTATCTTGTGATTTTGGTGAGCCAACTATATTCCATGGCTTTGGGGCAATGACTTTCATCCTTTCTTTTTTTTCAAATAATGTATATGCATTTAATTCTTTTTGAAAGTTTATTTTATTGATTATGCTATTACAGTTGTCCTAATTTTTCCCCCTTTCCCCCCCTCCACCCAATACCCCCATTCCCTCCGGCAATCCCCCCTACCTTAGGTCCTGTGCATGGGTTGTCAAGTCACTCTGGGAGGAATACTTTCACAAAGGAGAAGCATAATTGAGTTAAACTGTCTCCATACCTTGAGGGGTTCTGGTAGCAGCAAATGATACTCAGTGGTTGATAAAATTTAATGTGTACTTGTGGGTGTGGGTGTGGGTGTATGTGCATGTGTGTGTGTGTGTGTGTGTGTGTGTGTGTGAGAGAGAGAGAGAGAGAGAGAGAGAGAGAGAGAGAGAGAATGTATGCTACAAAAAAAAGTGAGACCAGGGTTGCGAACTCAGGATACCAGAGTGGCTAGCCCTCCTGTTTGTCTTTAACTGAAAACACCTGGATCAAGTGAGCTGTTTATAGCAGCAGCAGCAGCAGCAGCAAAAGGTGTTTATACAACTTGCTTAGACTATCTTGAAGACAAAACCTCATTGTGCTATGATAGAGGAGTAGCCTCAAGCATAAACTTCACAGATTTGTACTGTTCTTCCCTGAAATTCAGTAATTTTGGAGAATAAATGTTTCTCAGTTTGTTGTATGTCCTAGGTCAATTTCCAGAGGGTTGAGGATTAATTGATCTTCTTTCTCTGTCATGTTAGAAATTAATCCTCAAATCATGGTTTTTAATATAGTAAAATATTTCATTTTTATTATTTTTAACTTTACTACTAGAAATGTTTTTATATAGTCCAGTTTATACTCCTTTCCTAAGAATAGTGTTATTAGTATATAATAAATTAATTCTTGATACAATAAATTACCTCAAACTCAGTGACTTAAAATGACAATATTTATTATCTCACAGTTTATGTGCATCAGGGATCCTTCATGGCTTAGCCAGGTCTTCATCTGAGGGTCTCTTACGAGGCTGTGGTCAGCTTCTCAGGGAGGCGGCAGCGGTCTCCAGGCATAAGTGGGGAAGAAAATTCACTTTCAGTCTTGCACATGTGAATGCTGGTAGCCTTCATGTCCTCACTGGCTGTCCCCAGAGAAGTAAGTGCCTTGACATGTGGCAGCTCCCGACATGATAACCAGCTGCCATAAGAGCATGCAAGCAAGAGAACAAGAGTGAGCACCACCCGGCCAAAACCCACAAAATCTTTGTGATGTAATCCTGGAGATGAAATCCAATGACTTTGGCTTTAGTTTGCGACTAGTGAGTTGGGAGATCTAACTCACACACAAAGGTAGAAGCTCACACAAGGACATGAGCACCAGAAGGAAGGAATAATTGGGAGTCATTTAGAAGTTACTTCCATAAATGGTGATATGTAACCCATGGCTTTAGTGAAAAAAATGATAGTTTACTGTCATTTTTATAAAACCTCAAATGGGAAAACTATTTTTTTTCCTTTTAGATTATTTTTACCTAAAGGTCTTACTTTTTTGTAATTTGTTGAAGTGTTTGGGAATATGAAAAATGTAGAACTAATAAGAGGACAAAGATGCACATATCAACATACTACTTCAGTAACAAAGCGAGGCTAGTGTAGTTATAATTCCCAAGGTATCCATTATTTCCTAGGGATAATAGCTTTTCTCATTTTGGTATTCTTTTTCCAATATGCATATCTATAATTTCATTATGTATGTGCATTAATTAACAATATAATGTTATTTTGCTCATTTTAAAATTATATATAAATGGTACTCCTGTGTTATGTATCCATATGCTCCCAAGAATGTGTTAAAGGATTTTGGAAAAATCAATGGTTTTTTTAAAAAATTAATTTATTTATTTTTCCAGTCTCTGCCTTCCCCCTACCACTTTCCCTTGCCCCCTCCCCCCGCTCCCTCCTTCAATCCTTCCCCACTTTGGCTTTGTCCATGAGTCCTTGCTATATGTTCCTTGACTTGCCCTTTCCCTTCCTTTTCCCCTGGCCACCCCTCCCTCATTCCCTCTTGTCTCTGTTGGTTTCTTTTCCTTTCAGTGTTGCTGGTCTTATTTTGCTTGCATCTTTGTTTTGTTGTTTAGGTTTCGCTTATAGGTGAGATCATATGGTATTTGTGTTTTGCCCCCTGGCTTATTTTGCTTAGGATAATGTTCTCCAGTTCCATCCATGCTGTCGCGAAGTTTAGTAGTTCTTTTTTTCTTTCTGCTGCGTAGTATTCCATTGTGTATATGTACCATAACTTTTTGATCCAATCATCTACTGATGGGCATTTAGGTTGCTTCCAACACTTGGCTATTGTAAATTGTGCTGCTATGAGCATTGGGGTGCATAGGTTCTTTGAATTGGCGTTTTGGGATTCTTAGGGTATAGTCCCAGCAGGGAAATCCCTGGATCAAAAGGCAGTTCCATTTTCAGCTTTCTGAGGAAATTCCACACTGCTTTCCATAGTGGCTGCACCAGTCTGCATTCCCATCAACAGTGGACTAGGGTTCCCTTTTCTCCACAGCCTTGCCAGCACCTGTTGTTTGTGGATCTGTTTATGATGGCCATTCTGACCGGTGTGAGGTGGTACCTCATGGTGGTTTTGATCTGCATTTCTCTGATGGCTAGTGATGCCAAGCATCCTTTCAAATGCCTCTGGGCCCTCTGTATCTCCTCCTTGGAAAAGCGTCTGCCCAGGTCCTTTGCCCATTTTTTGATTGGATCGTTTGTCTTCTTGGAGTGGAAATGAGTGAGTTCTTTATATGTTTTGGAGATGAAACCCCTGTCTGAGGTGTCATTAGCAAATATATTTTCCCATAGGGTTGGATCCCTTTTCATTTTGCTGATGTTTTTTTTTAGTCGTTCAGAAACTTCTTATTTTGATGAGGTCCCACTTGTTTATTCTTTCCTTTATGTCCCTTGCTTTAGGAGACATATCAGTGAAAAAATTGCTGCATGGGATATCTGAGAGTTTCCTGCCAATGTTCTCCTCTAGGACTTTGCTGGTGTTCTGACTTATATTTAAGTCTTTATGCATCTTGAGTTTATTTTTGTGTATGGTGTCAACCGATGATCCAATTTCAATTTTTTGCATGTAGCCGTCCAGCTCTCCCAACACCGTTTGTTGAAGAGGCTATTATTGCTCCATTTTATGCTTCTGCCCCCTTTGTCAAATATTAGATGACCATAGAGACCTGGGCGTATTTCTGGGCTTTCTGTTCTGTTCCACTGGTCTATGGGTCTGTTCTTGTGCCAGTACCAGACTGTTTTGAGTATAGTGGCTTTGTAGTAGAGTTTGATGTCCAGTATTGTGATCCCTCCTACTTTGTTTTTCTTTCTCACAATTGCTGTGGCTATTTGGGGTCATTTATGGTTCCATATAAATTTTTGAAATGTCTGTTCTATTTTTGTGAAATATGTCATTGGTATCTTAATAGGGATTGCGTTGAATCTATAAATTGCTTTGGGTAGTATGGACATTTTGATGATATTAATTCTTCCAATCCATGAGCACAGTATATGCTTCCATTATTTGCGTCTTCCTTAATTTCTTTACTCAATGTTGTATAGTTTTCTGCGGAAAAATCAATGTTTACAACACCAAAATAAGAAATGGAAGCACTTATATATTCATTAATAATAAAATAAATATATAAATTGTGGTATATTGATAAAATTAAATATTATACACCATGAAAATGGATGAACTAGAGTCACATATTAACATGGATTTATCTCACAAGCCGGAAATTGAAGGTAGAATATTTTTTGACTTTAAGTATTTTTTTTTATTTTTCAATTATAGTTGACTTACAATATTATATTTGTTTCAGGCATACAACCCAGTGATTGGGTATTTATATAAATTACTAAATAATCATCCCAAAAGATCTTGTGCACATCTAACACCGTACATAGAATATTATTGATTATATTCCCTTTGCTGCAGTTCACAACCTTGTGGCTATTCTGTAACTACCACTTTGTACTTCTTAATCCCTTCACCAATTCACCCCTTCTCCCCAACCATCCTTCCATCTGGCAACTGTCAAAATGTTCTCTATATCTATAAGTCTGTTTTTGTTCTGCTTATTCATGTTTTTTTTAGATTCAGTTGTTGATGTATATGTAATTATTACCATTTTTTGTTCATTTTTTATTTTGTATATTTTTAAATTGTAATTTTAAATCATGTTTAATCATATTTAAAAATCATGTTCATTTTTTAAATTTCATTTTGAAATCATGTTTATTCTATTACAGTTGCCTCAATTTTTCCCCTTTGCCCTCCTCCATCCATCCCACCCTGCCCCCCTCTCCCACAGTCAATGCCCACTCTGTTGTCCATGTCCATGAGTCATTCATACATGTTCTTTGTTTAGTCCCTTCTTCTTTCCAACATTGTCTTCCTTCCCCATTCCCTCCGGTCACTTTAAGTCTGCTCCATGTTTCCTTGCCTGTGGTTTATTTTGTTCATTAGTTTATTTTGTTGAATAGATTCCACTTAGAGGTGAGATCATGTAGTATTTGTCTTTCACCGACTAGCTTATTTCACTGAGCATAATATTCTCCAGTTCTAGCTATGTTGTCACAAAAGGTAGGAGTTCCTTCTTTCTTTCTTTGTCTTTTTTTTTTAAAGGCAGAGTGATTTTATTTATTTATTTTTTTAAATATCAAGATCCATTATAAAATATTAAAAAATTTAAAACCATTATAAAGTCTCAGCAATTAAGACAACATGACACCTGCAGGGAAATAATAAATAAATCAATGAAATAAAGTGAGCATTCTAGAAACAAGTGTATATATCTGTCTAACAATGTAATATATAATTCAATTGATATTTCAAATCAATGGGAAAGATAAGGTTTATTTAATAAATAAGGTACACGAACCACTATTACTTGAAATAAAACAAATATAGAGCTCTATTTCACACATTATACAGAAAATATTCAGGTGAGTTAAATATCAATATGTAAAATCTAAGGAATTTTAGGAAAAAATACAAAATAATATTTTTTCTTGCCCTGAAGTAACATATTCAAACCCAGAAACTATAAAGTAAAATATTGACAATATGACTGTATTAAACATTTAAGACTATAGAGTAATATACATATAAAAAGAGGTAAAGGACAAGTAATAGAATAGGAAAGTATTTGCGACACATCTAAAAAAGGGGTAATAGTTTTGTTTCTTTTAGGGAAAAAATTCTACAAACATTTAATCAAAACTAGGATAAAGAATATCCAAAAGTCATTTAAAGCTTTTTAAAAAAAATAGAAATAGGCAAGAAATATACAAAAACAGGTTTAGTTTCAACAAATAACAAAGGAACAATTAATACATCATTGTCACAATCAGATTAATAAGCATTAAAAATATTGGTAATATCAAGTATTGGTGACTGTGACAGGAACTGAGTATTCATAAACTCTTTTTCTTCATCTTCTTAAAGGAGTCCCTTTAGCATATTTTGCATTGCTGGTTTGGTGGAGGTGTATTCTTTTAGCCTTCTTTTACCTGAGAAGCTCCTTATTTTGCCTTCCAATTTAATTGAGAGCCTTGCTGGGTAGAGCGGTCTTGGTTGCAGGCCTTTGCTTTTCATGACTTGGAATATTTCTTGCCATTCCCTTCTGGCTTGTGTTTCTGTGGAGAAGTCAGCTGCAAGCTGTATTTGTGCTCCCTTGTATGTTACTACCTGTTTCTTCCTTGCTACCTTTAAGATTCTTTCTTTGATATTTGCCATTTTAACGATTATGTGTCTTGGATTGGGCCTCACTCAGTTCCTCTTGAATGGGACCCTCTGTGCTTCTGGGACTTATGTGACTTTTTCTGTCCTCCAATTGGGGAAGTTTTCCATCATTACTTTCTCAAACAGGTTCTCTGTCCTTTATTCCTCTTCTTCTCCTTCTGGTATCCCTATTATATGGATATTTTTACATTTCAAGTTGTCCTACATTTCCCTCAATGCCTCTTCATGCCTTTTGATTCTGTTTTCATTTTTTGGCTCTTTCTGGGAGTTTTTTCCTACCTTGTCCTCCAGCTTGCTGATTCGTTCCTCTGCTTCATGTTGATTCCTTCTACTTTTGATTTCTTCTACTGTGTTCCCCAATTCAGAAATTGTATTCTTCATTTCCTCTTGTTTCTTTTTAATAGTTTCTATGTCCTTTTTCATGCTGATATAGTTTGCAGTAAGTTCCTCATAGTTTCCCTGCAGTTTTTTGTAATTCTCTCTGAGCTCAGTGAGCACATTGACCTTCCTTAGAACCATTGTTTTGAACTCAGTATCTGAGAGTTTACTTGCCTCTATTTCATTTAGCTCTCTTTCTTTCTGGGGATTTCTTCTTTCCTTTTTACTGGGGGGTGTTTCTATGTCTTCCAATTATTTATGAGACTCTTCTTTTTTGCTTCTGTTTCTTAAATTGATATGTCTTGATTTCCTGATTTTGTGGTGTACACCTCTATGGTAGAAGACCACGGCTTTTTTTCTTTCTGGATCTGCCCCTGATGATGTTAGATGTTGACTTTGTCTGACCTTTGGCAGTCTGTTCAAGACTTCCAGGAATCTACTGTCTGTGGCTGTCTCCTTCAGCTGTTAATGTAGTCACTCTGCACTCAGCTGGCCAGCTTAGAGACACCACAAGGCAGGGCAGAGACCCTACAGGGGGTGGGGTTTCTGGGTCCTCTCAGTCTGCTGACACTCAGGGGAGTGGTCTGCCTGAACCAGATAGCTGCTGCCCTATAGGGGAAGAGTCAGCACTGAGAACCCGCTGGCTACTCTCTCCGTTTTCTCCCCAAAGCCTCTGTCTCCAGTCTCTCCTCAAGTGTTTCTAGACTACTCTGCACCCCCTTTAGCCAGAGATCTAGTATCTGTGGCTACCACTCTGTACTCAGCCACGAAGCTTTAGCACTACCAGGCCTAGGCAGAGCCTCCTGAAGGGCAGGGATAATGTGTTCTCTCATGCTGCTGCTGCTCATGGGAATGGTCTGCCTGAGGAAGATGGCTGCTGCCATCTCGGGGATGAGTTAGCACCAGGATCCTGCTGGCTACTCTCTTAGTTATTTCCCCAAAGCCTCCTTCCCCAGTCTCTCCTCTGGCGTCTCTAGCCCACTCTGCCCCCACCTTTGCTGGAGCCCAGGATAAGTGGCTGCAATAAAAATTTATGCATTGGCCCTTTAAATGGCTCTTTGCATCACAGCGGCCCATCTCTGTCAGAGAGCAACCCTGCTGCTTTTTGCAGCTGGCTCTTATCTGTACTTTTTGGGCTCTGGTGCTGTAGGCTGGAGAACCTCACTTATGGTTTAGACCCCACTCTTCTCAGGGGGTTCCAACTGGCCATTTCAATATCCTTCTCGTGCTGCCGCTGTTGGGAGCCCTGCCCACTTTCTTAAATCTCTACCGTACCCCTTACCAGTTAGGTTGCACTAAAGCTGATTCTTCTGTCTGTCTCTCACTATTGTTCAGTTGTTTATTCCAGGTGATTTCTCCACAATTTAGTTGTATTTCCAGGTTGGTCCTGGGAGGAGGTCCATGTGACTTCCACTCACTCCTCCACCGTCTTGATTCCCTATTGCTAGTTTTTTTTCTTCTTAAAGAAAACCCTTAAATATTTCAGGTAATAATGATTTGGTGGTGATAAAGTCCTTTAGCTTTCTCTTCTCTGGGAAGCTCTTTATATGTCCTTTGATCTAAATCATAGTTTTGCTTGGTAGAGTAATATTGGTTGTAAATCCTTGCTTTTCATTACTTTGAATATTTCTTGTGAGCTCCTTCTGGCCTATGAAGTGTCTGTTGAGAAATCAGCTGACAGTCTTATGAGAGCTCTCTTGTAAGTAACTGCTTTTCTCTTGCTGCTTTTAAGATTCTCTCTTTGTCTTAAATGTTTTTCATTTTAATTATGATGTGTCTTGGTGTGGGCCTCTTTGGGTTCATCATGTTTGAAACGCTCTGTGCTTCCTGGGCTTATATGTCTATTTCCTTCACTAGGTTAGGGAAGTTTTCCATCATTTTTTTTTTACATTGGTTTTCAATTCCTTGCTCTCTCTCTTCTCCTTCTGGAACCCCCATTGTGTGAATGTTGATCTGCATGAAGTTGTACCAGAAGCTCCTTACACTTTTCTCTCTTTATTCTTTTTTGGATTTTAAAAAGTTTTTGCTGTTCTACTATGTGTCTTTAATTTGACCCTCTGCCACATCTACTTCACTGCTGATCATTTACTTTACTGTTGATCCCCAGTAATGCATTCTTCATTTTAGTTATTGTCTTCTTCATTTCTGACCAGTTCCTTTATTATGTTTTCTGGTTCCACTTTTATGTTTACAGTCAATTTATTGAAGTTCTCACTACATTCATATACTCTTTACCCAAGTTCATTGAGCATCCTTATAAGCCTGTGGTTGTTTCTCTATGTTAGGTAGAGCTGCTATGTCTCCTGGGCTTGGTAGAGTGTCATAATGCGGTATGGGTTCTGTTGGGTTCAGTGGCATAGTCTTCCCAATCACACAAGCTGGGCACTCCAGGTGCACCCCTCACCCTGTGTGGCCTATGTGCACCCTGCTGTTGCAGTTAAGCCTTTATTGCTGTTGTACATCAGTGGAAGGGATTTACCCCAGGCTGACCAGCTATGAGGACTGGCTGTCACCACCCTGGAAGATTAGCTGTGCAGGGCCTGACCCCACAGAGCAAGACTTACTTCAGCAGGGCTCTGGTGCCCACTGAATCCACCCCTTGGGTGTGTTGCCTGTGGAGGTGGTTAGGTGGTGCTTTGATGTGCTCTGAAGCTGTCCAGTGGGTACACTGGGTCTGGACCCATCCAGGAGGTGCAGGCCAAGGCCAGTCACTGTCTGTGTTCTGACTGGGGCTATGCAGCATAAGCTACAAAGTGATATGCAGCTGGCTGCTACTTGTGCTGGGCTGGGAGATTCCCAGGAGAGGTGAAGCTATGAACAGGACAGCTATCCATAGGGCAGGGCATGGGGCCACTTAGCGAGAAGTGCAAAGCACATTGAGGCCAGATGCTACTTGTTTGAGAGATTTTAGTAAAGTCTGAAGCATGGGCCAAGGTAGGGTTTTTGTATGGAAAAGCCACTGGATACAATTTGTATGGGCCACAAAGTTGGATGGGGAAGGGTCTCAGGGAATCACTAGGATGGGGTGAAGAGTGTGAGTCAGGTTGATGGTATCTCAGACATGATACCTGTCAGCTCTGGGTGGAGGAGAGCTCAGCAAAGGAACAATGGTCTCTGTCAACACTTCTGCCTGGGAGAAAGTTGTTCCTCACAGCTCTTGCCCTGATTACAGACAATTCAGTTGGTCCACTATGTCTCTGGAGCCTTTTAAGCTGTAACCCCAGTACTGGAGCTCAAGTTGAGTGAGTTCAAGTAAGTCTCTGCAAAGACCCTTTAAGAGGAATGCCTGAGATTTCAGAAGCCCTTTGTCTCAGGCACACTTCTCAATGGTTTATAGAGCCATAAGTTATAGCACTGGAACCCTGGGCTGGGGAGACTGGTGTGAGACCAGGATCCCTTGACCCTTAGAGGAAACCTCTGCAGCCAAGATATCCTTCCTGCTTTTTATCCTCTACACATGGGTGTGAGACTAGCTCGTTCCCCATCTCCACCCCTACTACTAGTCTCAGTGTGGCTTCTTTATATCCTTAGTTGTAGGATTTCTGTTCAGCTAGATTTCAAGTGGCTTTGTAGTTTAAATGCAATTTTGATGTGGCTGTGGGACAACAAGTGTATTGCATTTACCTATGCCATCATCCTAAGTGGAAGACCATAGAGTGTTTTTAATAGTATATATTCTTTACTTAGCCAATATTTAATTGATTCACTGCTATTCTTAGTTACTTGTTTGAAATCTATATAGAGAACTTTTTTAGATAAAGAAATTATGTTATCTGATACTTTATTGTTCTTTACTTTAACGAAGGGTTATGTGGGATAATTAGACAGAACATTTTTTAAAAATCCCATGCAAGTATAAACTTATTAATTACTAATTACAAGTCTGTCTTACAATTTTAGTTATTGTATATGTTAGGTGTTGATAGAATTAATGTATATCTATTCAAACAGAAAATTGATGCCCTGGAAGCAAATTATTTTCTTGGCCTTTTTTAATATTTTATTCTGAATGCCTAGGGAGTTGATAGATATATTGATGCACTCATTTCCCCACCTCATTTTTCTGTCTTACAATTGGGAAAATTGCAGCAGCTGTGGCTAACTGTTTACATTGAAAATAATAACATGGGTAAATAGAATCTTTCCAATTCTTCATTATTGGCAACAGAAATAAGTGGGAATATTGGCCCAGCCTAATCGTGGAATCAGAGCAACATCTAGAATGAGATAGAACAAATAATTATAAACTCATAGCAAAACAAGAGAACACATTTAAAAAAGAAGGTGGTAATAATTATAATCAACAATACATAATAATCACAGAAAATTGAAGTGATCCAGAAGATATATTTCTTTAGAGAGGATTGGTTTCCATCTGTTGATTTACAAGTTCTGAGTAATTTGAGAAGGATCCAGTGATTAGGGTTCCCAATGACAATTAAAAGTCAACTTATGTTTAAAGCACATTGAGATTCAGCAGACTGTATGGGCAAGAGTATGAGCTAAACTGTCTGGGTTTGAAACACATTTCAGTCACTTAATAGTTATGTAACCTTGAGAAGTTTTCTAAATGCCCCGGGCCTGTTTCCTCACTAGTAGTTCTCATATACCTCATAGGATTTCTCTTAGGAATAAGTGAGTTAGTATTTATAAAGCTTGTAGAAAAGGAATTAGCCTATAGCAAGCTTCCTACAAATGTTAGATTTTATTATTAGTTAGAAGTCAAGAATGTATAAGTTTCCAATTATTTGAAAATAGTTAATATATTACTTTCAATGAAAATAATTATTTCCTATAATAATCCACCATATTGGAAATTAATATGTTTATACAAAATATCTAGTAATATTAGAATTACATTCCTAATTAGTAATTATAATTACACTAAACAAATCAATCAAAATGTATTGCATTGTTACAACATAGCACTAGAGTATCAATAAGATAAAATTTTTGTCTTATCCATGTTTTGATGTATTTGTTACATTTTGTATGCACTAATCATATACAGTATTTTTTTATTTTAGTAATTGTAGAAATATTATAAAACTATATGAATTCTTTTATAATTTTTTTACTTTTTTACATAATTTTTGGAATTATTTAAGCTAATGCATGAAGATATAGCTAATTCATTATATTACAGTACATTATTCTATTGAATGAATAGTGACACCAAAACTTTTCTGGAATTATCTACTAGGAAATAATTGAGTATTTATAAACCTTTCTCTGTGTGCACTTTCTCAATGTATATATCTAGATGTGGAATTCCTTGTTCTCAGAGTTCATCTTCATCTTGACTCAATATTGCCAAAGTGTTTTTTTAAAGTGATCATGTCAAATTTCACTCTAATAGTAAGTGTATTAAAGTTTTTGTGTCCATTTATTTGTCAACATGTAGTTGTTAATTTTGCCAATAAAATATTGCCAATGAAAAGGATCTAAAATGGTATTTTATCATTTTTATTTGATATTTTAATTCCTAATAAGGACACACCTTTCTCTTACTTATTAGCATTCAGGACATCTTTTTCTATAAATTGGCTTTCCATCCAACTTGCCATTTATTTTACAGGCTTTAATTTGTTCTTTTAAAAGAAGCACCTAATCTTTCTCAAGCTTCTTTTTTTGGCCTTGACCTTTGTTTTTTGTCCTTGAATTTATAAATTTTTTTCATATAGTTGGATTGATCAATCTTTATTTATAGTTTGTGAATTCTGTGCTCAGTTAAAGATATTTTTATCCACTCTGATCCAGTAAAATGTTATTCTCTAGAGAATGTTTTCTAGAGACTTTATTTTTTTATTATGTTTTGGGCTTTAGTAATAAGAATCTGTGTTTTGTCTGATGTCAGGTAAAGACTTGCAGTGATTATTCAGGGTGTCATAAGTGAAAGAAATCACAAGATTTCAGTGTATATTGAAGTAAAATTTTAATAAGAGCAAAAAAATATGACATTGTAGTTTAAAGAAGTCCAAGACAACCATTGAGAGGTTGACAAATACCCAGGTGCAGACTTCCAGGGTTATTCCTTGGTTGCATAGGCTGTACTTTTCTTCAGATTATGAGCCAATCAAAGTATGTGCATGATGTCTTCATCAAGCTGTGTGATCAGGTAAACCCAACACAAACCATTACTCTACAAAACAATGTAGACAAGCTCATACATAGTGTTCCAAGAGGAATTTCAAACTCAAAAAAAAGTATTTTATTGTGGTAAGAGCACTTAACCTGAGATCTACTCTTATTTTTTAAGCGTAAAATGCAGTCTTGTTAATGTAGTGATAATGTTGTACAGCAGTTCTCTAAAATGAGTTAATATTACATAATTGAGACTTTATGCTCTTTTATTAATACTATCCCAGTCTCCTTATCTTCAGCCCCTGACAAACACTATTCTACTGCCTGATTCTATAATTGCCTATTTTAAGATATGTTATATAAGTGAAATCATGCGCTATTTTCCCTTCTGTGAGTGGCTTGTTTCACTTAGCATAATATCCTCAAGGTTCATGCATGTTGTTGTATATTGCAGGATTTCTTTCTTTTTTAAGGGTGAATAATATCTCTTTATATGTATATACCACATTTTCTTTATTCATTTACCTGTTGATGGAAATGTAAGTTGTATTAATATCTTGGCTATTGTAAATAATGCTACAATGAGCATTGGAGTGCTAATATCTTTTTGATGTACTGATTTTGATTATTTTGGATAAATACCCAGAATTGGGCTTGCTGTATCATGAGGTAGCTGTATTTTTAATTTTTTGAAGAATTTCCATACTGCTTTCCATAGTGGCTGCATTATTTCACATTCACACTCTTTACAATGTACAAGGGTACCAATTTCTCCACATTCCCAACACCATTTGTTGTCATATTTTTATAATTACCATACTAATAGGTGTGAGGTGATATTGTGGTTTTCTTTTACATTTCCTTCATTATTATGTTGAGCATCTTTTCATATACGTGTTGGCCATTTGTATGTCTCCTTTGGAGAAATGTCTATTCAAGTCATTTACCTATTTTTAAATGAGTTCTTATGAGTTTGTTTTGTTTTTTTGTTTTCTGGTTTTTTTTTGCTATTGCATTGTATGAGTTTCTTGTATATTTTAGAAAATGACCCCTTTTTATGGTTTGCAAATATTTCCTCCTATTTTTACTCTGTTATTTGTTTACACACACACACACACACACACACACACACACACAGGGAAGGAGAGAATAAGAATGAGGAGCTATATCTGGATCACAAAGCTACGTAATAAAGCAACCCAGATTACAGTTGCATTCATTTATAAAATTTGTCATTATAGGGATTGAATTCTAATTAACTACATGGACAAAAAATATTCTAAAATATCTTAGTATACATCTAATTTGTAGCTGTTTGATTGTTTTTCACTATTATCTGTAAAGCAATTATGCATGAATAAAGACTTCTCAATTAGCTTTTCAAGAAATATTGACCACTAATACATTTTAATTAAAAATATTGAAGCTGAATAATTTAAATCAACAAAATAACAGTGCAAAAATAGGGTAAAATTAAACAGCAAGCACATAAATTCCAATGATAACATTTTATATATATATAAAATTATGTATTGGAGATTTGATATGCTTATATATGTGTGTTTGTGAAGTTACTAGCCCAGTGTAAGTAATCAAGAAATATGCTATTAATTATAATTATTACTATGGTTTTTCTGTAATTATTACTATTGCCTATTTGAGACACTGGAATTATTTCAGCATCACTGAAATCACCAGTTTTGTGCTGTATCGTTTGTCAATAGTGAACCCTGGAAGAGAATTTGAGAAACATAGTAATACTTTTATGTAAATTGATCTTTGCCTCAGGTCAAAAACGTAAAGCAACTTATTAATTTTTCTTCCAGTTAAACCTAATGATTTCTTCAGTTATTTCAACAGAAGCAATGTGATGTTATTTGATATAATTTATTATTTTTACTTATTTTTTTTCTAGTGTATTAAATGAAAATGATTTATATCATAGTCATTATGCTTTGGGCCATGGTATTGTTAAATATATTTTGGTGTACTTAGAGTTCTTTTATTGTGTATTCCATATTTAAACCTCTAGTATTTTCCCACAGTCTCTTCAGAGGTAATGACTTTCAAAATTATGGAAACCATCTATTTTTATAAAATTTAGAAATTCTTTGTTATTATTTCTAATTGCTTTAATTAACTATGTTAAGGGTCATAAACCAATGGCTTAGGAGAAGAGTATGGCTACATTTTCATGCATAGATTTAAATAAAGCTACATATATTGAGCCATATGTAATATGTCAGATATTGTATCTTGTGGTATTTCAATTTAGATATGTATGAAGAATCTCAATGAATCATACAGCAAAACATTTGTAGGTCATGACAGTTAAAAAATCACAGCCTTTTATTCACCTTTCATCTAGACAGCTAAAAATCAATAGCACATTTTATTCTGAAACAAGTTTATAGAAATATTTATCCTATGTAGACTTGTCAGAAATTTTTATAGGAAACCATAGCATGTTTTATTCATTTGCAGTCTCAAACAACATGACAACTCTGTGTCCAACTGTATTATGCAAATTCATAATACTACTTTAAAGTTCTAATGAAGTATGAAGTATGTAGGGCTATTTCTTCCTAAACAAAGTAGCCATAATTTTGAATTCTTGCAGAAAGAGCTTTGAAGTTTAATAGACTTGCCTTGAATCATTTTCTACCATGTTTGCCATCACTCAACAGCTCTGAAGTTATAAGTGAATAGTTTCTCACATGAAAAATGGCAGTGCCCTCACTTACTTCAAAGCACTCTTGTAAAAATTGGATGAAATGTCAAATGCCGAAACAAATATCTGGCACATATTAGGTCCTTATTAATGATAGCAAATAATTTAGTGCTATTTGTTATGGTTTATAATTTCTTTCCTTATTATCAATTGTTTCAAATACCATTTCTTACCACTGTTTCTGCCACTTTTCTTCATCCACTTTATTTTTCATTAACAGAAGGGCCTGCAATTAAACTCATAAGTAATTTATTATTGTATCTACAAGCATGGAGTTGGATTAGAGACCAAAGGAGACGCTCTGGGCCCTGTGAATAAAGGACATGAGCTTTGTGTTTGGTCAGAAGCCCTTTGTGTTTTTGTACAAATACTAGGATTTGTTCTGGTGGTTGACAGCATAAAGCAGGATAATTGAAGTATTATTATATTTATCTACCAGTTTTAAATTTATCTAATAATACAATATGTTGTCTTGGCCTAGCTGGAATGTTATAAATATTGAAAAAGGGAGAGGGAAGTTCTGTAATAATATTCATAATTTAATTTTTCAACTTTGGGTGACATTTTATTTAATACATTTAATTTGTAACTATGAATTTACAGAAATTTCATTTTAAAGTCCTTTAATCAAAGTAGAATCTATTTAAGTTGAGCAGCAAAGCTATAGAAATATTTGGATTTAATAAACTATAGAAAAGTTTTTCTATTATAATTTTTATTTCATTATAATTGTCAAGTAGAACAACTTATGTTTTATTAGTAAATATTAAATAATTCAGTTCTTAAAATGATATTGTTTACTTTTATCCTGATTACGGTCATATGTTCAAGTCTTAGTAATAAAATTTTTGTTCATGTATTTAAATAATAGATTATTTTCATGTTAATAATATTTGCAAGTCCTTTGCAAAAATTATAGGTTACTGATAAATATGAATTTTTTACTACTATTCACGGGAAAATGAAGAAAATAGAATATATTTTAAAGATTGTAGATGCCCTGAGATTGTATAACTACTTATATATCTGTGGGTGTTTTAAGAACAAAGAATAAGAAGATATTCTGAAAAGACACTAGTTGTTAAATTAAAATTGTCATGTTATTCTTGGGCATATTGTTGAATTCATAAACTGAGTTTCAATACTCAGTACACCTATTTTGAAAAATCTAAATAAAACAAAGTAGCTTTAAAATTATTTCTTATTACCCTACTACATTCAGTTTGAAGGGGAACTTTAATGTCTTTAATCTCTTAAATTAATTGGTTAATTAGGTAATTAACTTTGCTTTAATATTCCCCTGAATAAGCCAAAATCAGATCAGTTAATTTTATAACTAATGAGACAGTAAAAGCCTAGAGTTTAAGTCTCTTCTTATTTTACTTACACCCATAAACATCAGTCAGGTCTAAATATTGCTAAGTTTTAACAGATTGAAATACTTTAAGTGAATCAGTTCTCAGTCAAAGGGAAACTTTTCTGAGATATATATTAACTTTCATTGAATTTTGTATTTAAGGAAGAATTTCTTTCATTAGCTTTATTAGCATTTTATTACTTTGTTTTGAAATTCCAGCTACTTAAATTTAATGTATAAATATAATTTAAAAGGAATTAATTTCAGATTAAGGCAGTTCCTTAAAACTGAACTTCATTGACTGCTTAATATCAAACTATAAAATTTAGCAAGCACATTTAATAGTGTATGTCAACTATAATAAAAATTTAGTATAAACATTTATTAGACTAATCTTTTCTAGAATTTAGTTGCATTATATTTTGAACTATGGACTATACTGTTATTTTAAAATCCATTTCGTAATAACTTTAATTAATAATTTTTCATCAATTACCTAATGAGAAGACCATGTAGTTTGAGGAAAGGAGGTCAAGCAAAAGAAAAACAATAACTTGGTAGTATTTTACTCAAATTATAGAAAGGAAAGCACTCTATTTTTTTGTAAATTAGGGAAGGCCTTACCTTCAATGCTGGAAATAAAAGTTAAACTTCAGATTTTTTTCCTGTTTCCGGAAGCCCTGCCAATAACTGACTTTATTATTGATTTCTTGCTACGAAATTATATATCTGTAAAATTACATATAATTAATATATATTAGTACAGAGAGATTCCAGGCCATTTTGACTCATTCATAAATAAGTGGTCATCATTTTGATTGACAACATCTCATTCTGCAGAAACAATAAATCTGATCAAAGTCAATGATTTCAGTTGCTGTGGTCACAAACCTTAGATTCTTTTATTATTCTTAACAGCTGAACACCAATCCTTTACTTCCTTTTCTTGTATGGTTTGGGAATTTGAATGAAATCCATAGACAATTACACAGTAAATAAAGGGAGTGGCACAAGGCAGGAAATTGACATAGGGAAATCATCCCAAAGCTGGTCACATTTCTATTATGTTTATGATATTCTTTCTTAAATTCCCATTATTTTGATAGAGATTGCTATATCTCTTTAAAAAAAACTTCTTTGAAATCTCATCAAAGGAAAACCATTGTTAAAGAGATGGAAGACACTTGTTAAACAGTTGAAGACCTAACCCCATAGCATCAGGCAAATTACAAATTTCCAGATCCTACCAGGTCCCTAGTGTATTGAGAATGGTCAGGTGAGAATAGAGAAATTGTAGAGATATTTATTTATCAACAATATACATGGCTAAATGCAGTAGAAATGTATATTTTGTCTAATTGAAATATAGTATAAAAATAGATACAGTGGTGCTGGAAATGCAATTAAGTTACTCACTTGAGACCTTACAGAAGCAACCTATCATTCCATAGCTGAGAATCTAACAAGATTCTCAGGTTTTATGGGATTTTGAGTATAAATAAAAAAAGCAATTTCATGTAGAGTAAAATCCCATTTTGCTCATATATACTACTTATCTGTTAAGTAACAAATCTAAAACATTTTTCTAGGACTGACCATCCTAAATATTTCCAATAACTGCCTGAGATGCTAGCCCTTCCAAAGTAATGTTCCAGAGATGAATGAAAGTAATCAGAGCACTACTTGTAGCTTGGAAATCCCTCAACTTGGCTATTCTTGCCTTTCTGCTCCCACTGGCCTCTGCTGCTTTATGTCCTGTGAGCAGAATGCTCACTGCTACTGATGTCTCTCCTCCCAGTGAACATCCAATGCCCTCCTCCCCCTCTACTCAGTCAGAAAGTCCTTTCTGCTTTTCATGATCAGCGGGTGCAGAGAGAGGTTGAGGTTAAGTAACTTGCCTTAAACTTCAATAATTGTAATATTAGTGAAGACTGGACAAAGATCTTGGTGATTACCCAATTTTCCCTGTTACCAGCAAGTTAAATGTATTCTTATACAACTTTAATTAGAATTGGTTTCATCCAGTCACTTGATAAATAGATATCAACTTCAGATATAATAATAAGTGGATTCTCATAAGTGGAACACCCAAGCAGTGACTGCTCAGTCTACATTTGAGAGAATTGCTAATTTCCCTCAATTTTCCCAGAGCTAAGCCCAGACCATTAGAAGATGGCAGCTGTAAGCATAATCCTATGCACTAGATACTTGGCCAGATTGCCTGATATTCTATCCAACACAAATTGTCTTGTCTTCTCCTGTACTTTAGTTTTTAAATTAATAATTATAATGAGGAGCATTTGGTAATCACTAGGAGGTACACAGCCAGCTATTTTCTTCCTACCAGCAGGCCTACCCTGGAATCATGTATAAAACATTCTCTTTGTCTCAGGTGAGGTTTTTATTGAGCTGGTTCATATTTTTGCTTTTGCTTTTGTATTTTTTATTTTAATAGTTATTTGTTTCAAGTTTTGTTCTTTCAGACTTTGTTGTCTAGACCAAGAGGTAGGTTCATCTCAGTTGTGTCTCATTTTGAGGTATCTTCATTCTATTTCAAAGACTTATTCAAATACATGTTATTAAAGATGTCTTGCCTAATACCAGAAGTTGCTGATGCTTGTATTATGTCTGAGATAACCAATGTTGTTAAAAGAAGGAAAATTCATGTCACATTTCTCTGGAGAAGACAGAACAAATAAGTAATTAGATATCTAGACATATATGTTTTTGGACTGATAACAAATACTATATGTGTTAGTTATTATTAAATCTTTTTAAAAGTCTGTGAGAATGAATTAAAGATTAATATTGTTAACAGGGCTGCTTATAAAACAAGAAATTGAAACTTGGAGCAGAAGGTGAATATCGACCTACAAAATGGAACTATCATGTCATTTAGCCACTGATGCTATTCTTAGTAGGACAAAGATGTGTGTTTTTATCCTGCCTATCAATAAATAAAGGGTTAGGTTTAAAACGAAGGGTTATTAGAAGGCCAAAAAGCTCTGATGGTCAGAGTTCATAGTTGCAAGGGTAACGGAATGCTTCTTTGTATATTAATTTCAGCAGAAACCTGAAGGCTGAGATAGATTTACAAGTTGCCAAGTACCTAAAGCAAGTGGGCTGCTAGACCATCTGTGCCAACATTGGAGACCCCCAACTTCAGTTTTATAAGCCACTGAGGCTGGGACCTGGGTATGGAAGACAAGAATCATTTGTTTAGAGTCCTTTATTATTCCTGTAGGAGGATAGAGAGCAATGTTTCTTTCTTTCCTCCTATCAAGAGGGGAATTTCAAGAGTTCAGCCCTAAGATCTGCAGACTTCCGTCTACAAAAGACAAGTCACCATTTCTCCTTACCTGTCCTCCTCCAGTCATCGTCTCTACAATCCCAAAGGGGCTAGCCCCTCTGGCCAGTGAGAAATGAAGCGAGGACTCAAAAGACTCAAAGAATGAAGGCAAAGAGAGAAAGGGGCTAAGTAAATCCCCCACTCTCCATCTGTCCCCCTCAGACTTTCAGGATGTCAAGCTTGAATGAGTACACAGCTGGAGGGAATGCAGAAAGTCTTAATTAGATCACAAGTTTTTCTGTTTTGTTTTGTTTTTAATTATGGAACTGGGCATTTTAATTGCAGAAATGGGACTGTTCTTGTGACTGGCTATAGGGAACTGGAAAAGCTGTGAAATGTGCCCAAAATTCAACAGAAAAAAAGATAACCTATCACATAGGTTTTACGGGCCAGAAGGAATACAGTTGATTTATAGCTACTCCCTGTTAAGTCTGCTAATTGAATAAACCATCGCATTAAGCAGGAGAGTTAAACTCTGGCTGATTAAGCTAACAGAAGGGTGGAAGGGAGGAAGGACAAGGGAGGAAGGACGACGGAAGGAAGGAAGGAAGGAAGGAAGGAAGGAAGGAAGGAAGAAAGGAAGGAAGGAAGGAAGGAAGGAAGGAAGGAAGGAAGGAAGGAAGGAAGGAAGGAAGGAAAGGAGGAAGGAAGGAAGAGGAAAAGAAAGAGAGAAAGAAAGAGAAAGAGAGAAAGAAAAAGAAAAGAAAGAGAGAGAGAAAGGGAGGGAGGGAGAGGGAAGAAAAAAGAGTGAGAGAGAAAGAAAGAAAAAGAATTCTTATAGATTTGATTTCAAGCTGGAGAATGAAGTATAGAAAACATTCAGGGACTAATGAAGCTAAACAACATGGAAGAACATACCCCCAATTCCTGGAGAAGCCAGTGAGGTCAGGGCTGCCATGTCAACAACTATGGCACACTGAATTTCCCAGCGTGCCCTTCTGTTGTTCATGTCAAACATAGGGTTCTGTCACTAGCGCAGTTGCCCCTATGTCCCAGGAAACTCAATATTGTTGCTGCTACTTCTACTGCATGCTACTAGAATGGATCCTCCAGGGTCCTTACATCTTTGCATCAATAACTTCCATTTCAAAGTTTATAGTGGATGCGTTCAGTTGGGTAAACCTGTGTCATGTGTTCACACTCTCTCTACAAAGAAAGCTAAGGAAGCTAGAATAGAATGTATCTAGCATTTTTTTTTTCTGGTGGGAAATGGGAAGTGTCAAATATATCCGGATGGAATTCAGATGTTAGCCCCCATACATGATGGAGGCAGCTATTTACATATTTTTTCAAGTATTTACAGATCCCAAATCAAAGGACAATGATATAAGTCCAATTTTTTAGGCCTTCGTTGACTCCTCAAGATTGTGTCTGCTTCTTTTATAGTTAGCTCCACCCCAGCTCTTTTGGCTGACAAAATATGCATATTTTTTATTTCAAGAGTCCCTGTTTGCAAATTGGCCAGGACAATCCAGTTTTATTAGGCAAATAGTTAAATCAACAAACTTCATTGATTTCATGATTTATAGTATGAAATCAACCTCAAAATGTTATTTGTACCTAATGAGCTGAATATAATTTCCTTTGTAAACTTTGTGATTTATCTGACAATTTCATTGGATCTACTCTAATGTCATGGGTTATTATACAGTCATTTAAGCAAAATTACGTCTCTTCCTTTCTATCAGCCCCACTCTAGCCACCCCGACACCTGTAACAGTCATTTAACTAATCTCCCCATATTCACTGTTGCTACTTTTCAATATATTCTTGGCATTGAAGCCAGAGCAACATTTATAAAGTCAACTTTGTTTATATAGCACCCTTCTTCAAAGCCTTCAAAGGCATTTCACTGCCTAATAGCTACGAGACCGTTTTCCACTGAGCCCTGTCTACCCGACAAGCCTCACCCCAGACTTCTCTTCTTTCTTTGCCTTTGCATCAGCCATGCTACTTTTTTGATTCAGTTTCTGGATTTCAGAAGGGCTCTGCCTGTACCAAGGGCTCTGAATACTCTACCCTTCGCCTGAAATTCTCTTCAGGCAGCCCTCACCCCATCCATCATATGCACTCTCTTCCTCAGGGGCAGCTGCCCTGATGCTACAGACTGGCATGTGTTCCTTTCTACAGGTTCTCATAGCATCCTATAGCTTCCTTCTAGCACTTATCATATTGTAAGTAAGTGATTTTTAACGAAGTAAATATTTAAGTGATTATTTAGTGTTTATTTCATCAGAACATAAGCTTCACAAGGATAAAGTTAATGCTGCCCTGCCTTCCTTCCTTCCTTCCTTCCTTCCTTCCTTCCTTCCTTCCTTCCTTCCTTCCTTCCTTCCTCCTTTTCTCCCTTCTCTCTGTCTCTGTCTCTTCCTATTGAAAACTCAGTGTCTAGAGTAATTGCTGGAAGATATTAGACAGATACTCATTAAATTTCAGTTGCATGAATTATTAAGATGGAGAGGGAAACAGTGAATGATTAATGAAGAATATATGATATCATAAAAATAATCACAAGTATAGGCAAAAAATGCATTTTAAATTATATGCACTCTCATTTTTGGACTAGAAAGGAATATATCCAAATTTCATCTAGATTATTAGTGTTATTTTTAACATCCTTTCTTATACTTTTCCATATTTTTCTATTATGTTTGTTAGGTAGCTGTTAAGAAACAAAAACATGTTTAAGTACACAATTTTGCACTGGATACACCAGTCCCCTTTATATTAGCTTGGTGAATTGAAACATTTATTAATATTGCTCATATATATAAATCTGCAAGCAAGAATGTTATCTACCCTACTTATTTTGTTGTTAATTTATACAATATGTATACATTACAAATGGTTGTATGTATAAAACATATGGTTGTACGGAAAGTACATTTATGAAAAATTCACAGATAATTCACTAAATTATGATTAAAATGTAATTCCTTATTGAAATGCAAATTTTCAGTCTCAATTCTTAAAATCTAAGTAATGGGGAAAAGAAAAGATATAATTCTATATATTTTGTTTTCCATAGATATTAGGTTTACATTAAGAATAATAACTTTGTTAGTATAAATAATATAACTTATTGGAAAATCATACTTATGACACAAAATTATATTGGGTTGGCTGAAAAGCCCATATGTTTTTTTTCTGTAAAAAAAGAGAAACATTTCCCATTTTTACCAATAACTACTGATTTGGATATTTCAAGTATGTTGCCTATCTCCTGCGTGGTAAAAGGTCGATTATTCTCAGTTAATGTCTTAATTTGATCGCTGTCAACTTCAACTGTTCTACCTGCCCACGGAGCATTGACTAGAGAGGCATCTCCAGCACAAAACTTTGCAAACCACTTTTGACATGTTCAATCAGTCACAGCACCTTCTCCATACATTGCAGAAATCTTTTTTTGCATTTCAGTTGTATTTTTACCTTTCTTGAAATAATAAAGCATAATATGCCAGAAATGTTGCATATTTTCTTCCATCTGCAATATTAAAATGACTACACAAAAAATCACTATTTGTGATGTTTATTTTATTTAAAATTTAATCATGTATTTTATTTAACCCAGTATATCCAAAGTATTATTTCAATGTGTAATCAATATGTTTAAAATATATTTTCCATTATTTTTGTATACAAGTTTAAGAAATCTTGTGTGTATTTTACACTTACAGCACATCTCAATTTGAACCATAATAATTTTTTTAAATGTCTGCTGATATGACAGCTGTCACAATACACTCTAACAAAATTGTTTCGAATGAAGTTAAAGACAACTAAGCACTACTAGAGCCATCTTGTGTAAAAAAACAAATAAACTTTTTGGCCAACCCAATATTTATTAGATGGAGATATTTTCTCATGATCATGAAGTTGAATTAGTCACTCTAGATATAAAAATGATGAAAAAGAGAGGACTCTAGATGAATTGTTATATCATTGTGGATTTCTAGGAGGTGTTCTAAGAAAGAAAATAAAATAATTGGTATAAACAAAAAATAAACTACTGATAGAATTATAAAACATTTTAAAATATAAATATATTTATATAATATATGTATAATGTCAATATTAAATACTTATATATTAAAAACTCCTTAGACTCTAGAAAATAAGTTCTAGAATGTTTGGAAGAATATGAAAGTAATTGGATATCAGTTAATTATACAAAAATTAATAGTTTTTTAAATAATAACAATGGTAATAAAAATATTTCACTCAACTTAAAAACACATGAAATATTAAGGAAAACATTCAATAACAGATAGAATCCAAATTAAGGCTATATTAATTTATATCTAAGAATGTAATATACATTCTGAATTCATGGACAGTACATACCATGTTATTGAATGACTCTAACAAAACATATATATAAAATAAATAAATAAATTTAATGAACTCACAAATCATTCCCAGGGTTCTGTGTGTGTGTGTCTGTGTGTGTGTGTATTTAAAATTGAGAAAAATAAAATAATATAGACATAAGCTAGAAGACAGATCCTGAGAATGACCTAGAAAGTGTGAGATAAGATGGCAGCAAGAGACTGGAGCAGAGTGAGTTGTCTTAATAAAATTCAGAAGCTAAAAAACTACTGTATCATATTAATATAACTTTGCATAGAAATAGGCAAATTCATACAACAGAAAAGATAAGCCAGAAGTAAATCCTAATACATATGAGAATTTAATATATGATAAACTTGGTGCTCAGTTCACTGTGATAGAATGCAATATTAAATTGTGTTATTATTACTGTATCTCCATGAGAAAGAAAAAACAGAATTAGAGCTTCAAAACACATGCTGTTCAAAATTCAGCCCTGGATGGAAGGGTGTCCAACCTTTTGGGCGTCTCTGGGCCACACTGGAAGAAGAAGAGTTGTTTTGGGCCACACGTTAAACACACAAACACTAATGAAAACTGATGAGCAAAAAAAGGTTTTAAATAAATTTACAATTTTGTGTTTGTCTGCGGGCCACAGGTTGGACACCCTTGCCACTGTCAAGACTTCACATACAATCTAGGGGAAAACTTGACCTGCTTTATCTGGCTTTAACAACCAATACCACACACAAAAAGGTAAGCAGATTTCATTACATAAAAATTATTTTGTCTACGAAAATATCTAAAATTAATAGAAAAATAGTCACCAAAAGGTTATGCTCTATAATATTTAAAGATATTTTAAAGTTTTAAAGAAAAAGACCACTAACCTAAGAGAAAAATAAAGAATATGAGTTGGCAGTTTAAGGAAGCAAAAGTTTAGGTGGCCATTTAGCAAATGAAAACACTTAAATTTACTAGTGGCCATACAAGTGTATTTGGAACTGACCGTGAGCTGCAACCTTACACAATCAAGTGCACAAAAATTTAGAAGAGCAAGTTATTATGCTTGAGATGTAGGAAACATACCTGTGGTGAAATATGCATTTTTTTTTAAAGAAACCAGGCAAAATCAGTTATAACTACTTGCAAGCCAGCTTCTCAGTTATAAAAATTTCTCCCATCAAAATGAAGCCATCAATTTAAAAGTACCATACATGTTCAGAGACCATTAACATGGCATTATTCCCAGAGGCAAAACACTGAAAATAAAGTCAGTACACACAATAAAATATACAGATGATGTACACTTGAAAACTATCTAATCATATTAACTAATGTCAATACAATAAATTCAATAACATTTTTAAAAAATAAATAAAAATTAAAAATTGAAGCTGGATTAAAAAATAGTAAGCTCAGCACCCATAAAAGAGTAATGGTTAAACGAATTATATACATTCATGACCAGGATTATGGTACCTAAAAATATAAAGAATTAGTGCTCTAACTTGGGGATATTTCTATAAGCTATTTTGTATGAAAAAAGCAAAATTTTTAAAAAATGTGATAGATTAATTTTTACAGAAAGATAAAATTATTGTGCATGCACTTTGTGTGTGTGTGTGTGTGTGTGTGTATGAATATATGTACCTAAAGAAAAACATAGAAGAATGCCATGATGTTAACATTTGTTACATAGGGAGATAAGAGTATGAAAGATAGTAGTGGAATCAGAGGCAACTATTAAGAAGAAAAATACTGAAATTTATAAAATATGTAATGTGTGCATTATACATGCATTATCTATACATATTATTACATGTTTCTGCATATAATATATAATGTAATAATGTTATATAATGGATATATAAATATATACATAGCAAATGCACATTAATTACTATTGCACATGTGTGTATCTGTATCTATATCTACACATACACGCACACACACAGAAAATGCAGGTCCTTTGTTATTATCATTTTTCAGGAATTTCATAGAAAACTGTTTAATAGAAGAAAAAAGGAAAATCTTGAGATAGTTTCCCTAGGCCAATTGAAAGTTCAAAAACTGTGTTCCCAGAGTAATACGCAGAGTCATCTAAATAATATTGGTTTAAGAGCTAAAAATGTGGTATCATATATTTTTTTAAATTAGAGAAGATACAAAGCATTCTAGTTTGTGTGAGTAAATGAGTAAGAATGAAATCTCAAGCAAGAATCTACATCTTATAGATAGCTTTCATTCTTATAAAGGTCCCATTTTGAGAATTTAGTGGTAAGTACTAATTTTATCTGTTTTATTTTATGTATTATCAGATAAAATTACTCATTGCTCAAAAATTACTTGCAGGAAAAAATACAAAACATATCTTGTTGTCAATACTTATACAAAGTTTCTCATTGATTTATCCCAGAAAACTGCTTTTGTATTGTTAACAGAAGAAAGGGCTACAAAGCATTGACAATGATGCTTTGTTTACAATGAAGTGCCTTGTTTTTGATTGTTGATACATCTAACTCTTAGTTTTTCTTTTGTATAATTTCAGGTCAACTTAATTTTATAAACTATCTTAGCACATTCATCCTATAGTTGTAGTAACATAAATTTTTACCCATCAAGTGAAAAAATAATATTGTTGTCTAACTTCAGTGCCTCCAGTGTGTTGTGTTGTTCTTTTCCTTAAGAAAACAAATTTGGATTTCTTTTTTGCATAGGAATATTAAGATTTCTGGAACTTCCAGAAGAAAAGGATGTATCTAGTACAGTATTTAGTGTGTCTTTGCCATCTGGATTTTCAGATTCATTTGGTTTAATTCAAAGATTAAAGACAGAAAAATTGGACCAAATGTTAGAATAAACCTCTGTGGAAAACATGCTTCTGCTGTGGTTATTTTTGAGATTAATTGATTCTTTAGCTTGTAACTACTCCCCGTGACTTCAGTTGCAGTTAATAACTGATTAACCATAAGCACATAGATTAATTGTTCCAGTGCATGCTGGGTTAACGCTTGCATGTCACTGGAGTTCTCCAGTCTAAGTGTAGAGTAAGCTAAGAAAATGCTCTCATGATTTAGTAAACCTTATCTTGAACAGGTGTATCTAATGTACAAGAAAGGTAGCTTATATTATCATTCCTTTTTATTTTCTTAAAAGACTTTAATTTCCTGGCATTATTAATCAAACAAAAAGCTACCAGAATATTATTTCAGTTACAAAAGGGTAGTTATTGTATTTATAAGGGAAAAAGTAATTTTTTTAGGTTATCATACTCATATGTATGAGTAGTAACCTTGCTGAAAATTAACATTGATTATATTTGTTATGAAATAGTAACAAATTACTCTTTACATTAGTTTATTAGATCATTATTGAGTACTTGTGTTTATTATATTGGGTTCTAGGGCTACACACATGATGAAGATATGGATATCATGTACATGGGGTATACTGTATAAAATACTATATTAGTTATGTTATTAAATATATTGAAAACAACTACTCAATATCAAATAATAGAGTAAATGATTTATATTACTTTATGAATGTGAAGAATTTTGACCTCTGTTAAATAATAGAAATCATATGCTCTTTACTTTGAAGAATATTTTGCATTTTTTGATTTATATTATCTCTAGATATTTGAATTTTACTACTTAGCCTATAAAATTAAAAGAAATAAGTGCAGGTAAAATATCAGCAATAATAGAAAATAGTCTAATATGGTTTCGTAATATTATCAAAGTGATTTTATATGAAAATTTACTATTGAATGAATATAGAGAGGGATCTCATGCTCCCTGAACTATAAATAAAGACTGTAGAAAATTAGAAATGCTAACCTCAAAGTCCTTGGATAAAACTGTATTGCAGGTACTCTCTCTAAATCTTGGGAGTGTTGGAAGATCCCTTTCATAAAAGTTGTCATTAGCTGGAAAGAGCCATCTAACCCAAGGTCAAATCTCCTCACCAGGGAAGCCCTAATCCAGTAATTGATTAGTGTTCTCTGTAGAGCAACTAGGTAGGACAGTCTGAAAGACACTCTCAACTCTATAGCTCTTACGGAATCATCTGGAGACTTTGTAGTGATGCATCACAATTTAACTCCTTTCACTGCTTAAAACTACTTTTTTTTTTAATGCCACCATAAAAATTGGTTCTGAGTGCACTCCCCAATAAATTCCCTACATGCATTATTTTCATCAAAGAATCATATTTTTAAGGAATCATTTTATATAGTACACTCTATATAGAGGAAGCACACTCTAAAATAGAATGCTTTAGTGATAGAGACAGAGGTAGATAGAGTTTAGCCCACTAACTGACAGGCAATGAAAACCCATTGCTGGTGATGGGTGGACCATTGATATCCCTTGAATGTGATAGTAAAAGCATTAAAACTTTCACTGGTGGTGAACAAAGATGGGCACCAGTGGAAAGTAATGCATCGTGAATCTAATACCTCAGACTTTTGAGGAATTCAAGGGAAAGTAATAATTATAGGGACAATGAAATCAGTTCCTGCTGGGTCCTATCCATGCAGTGGAAAAAAAGAATGAAAGGCTGAATGTGGTTAATCCTGAGTTGAAGGTTATGGTGTGAGAATAAGAAAGCTTCTTTAGCAGAATATAAAGAGACATTTATCTTCTATACCCAGAAGTCACAAAGGCTGATGATGAGGCTTAGAACTTGTTTAAGATGTAGCAGGGCATCGGAGAAGCTGATATCCTCAAACCAGCCTCTGAACCATGGTTGGAATAAGTGGAACTCTGACTTGGGTGGTAGAGTACCTCTCGGTTTATGATTTTAGGAACCTTAAAAATGTAGATCTTCCTAAATCTTCTAGGCTTAAAAAAGTTGGCCAATTTTCTCCCAGTTAGAGGCTATCACGTCCATCTCACTTAAGGATGATGCAGAAACTTCTCCCTTTTATGTTAATACATATACCCTAACCTCCATTCCGAGCTCTCAGACCAATATATAAGGTCAATGGAAGACATTATTTAGCCATTGGAAATGCTGCATCTAAAAGAGAGGGACTATGCTTCAAATAAGCTGCACAAGCTAGCCTGTATTTACTGGCAGGAGTCAGGGGAATATGCATGGAGATGGATCCTGAGGCTGCTGGATCAAGTGGGATGAAGAATAAAATTAAATAAGACTAGGTAGGGAGAAGATGATCAAATGGAGATGAAGAATAAATGTGTATTGACATGGCAGCATTGTCCCATGATATAAGATTTAACATATTGGCAATAATAGCAGGAGATAGTGCTTACTAGTAGGATATCTCTCAGAAACTTGAGAAAAGAGTAGTTCTCACTAAAAGAACTATAAATGCCAGAACTGACATGCATATAGTAGAAAAATAAAGGATTAAAAGACTCAGATGTGTGAATATACAGGTAGAGTACAGAAAAATCATCAGCTCAATATATCCTGTGTAAAAGCTTGGAGGGCACTGCAAAAACACCCCTAAAGAATGTGCAGATGACTGAGATACAAGCATCACTTAGAAGCTAAGAGGTGGCTGTTCTCTGCAGGCAAATGTTGATGACAAGAGAAGAAGAGAAGCTATTACAGAATTGGGCTTCCTGATAGAAATGGGGATGCCATGATCTCAAAATAATAGAGGCTAGGTTGTAGTGCTTAGCTGTCATAAGCAATGTGGGCACAATTACCTAAATGAACAATTTGAAATCTATCCAGAGCTCTGGACTCATAAAGAGCTATGCAGATAGTTAATAAAACATAGCATCTCTTCGAGCAAAATAAATGGACGATCAACAGGGATGTTACCCAATCTACACAATTAAAGAAATCAGATGGACAATTGGCTGAATAAAGTTACCTAATAAAAACTCATGACTCCTCGCCCAATTTCTGAACTTGAGGTAATTTTCAGACTTTGAACTCTTTGACTGAAGAGGAAACTGAGTCACCAGAAAGAGCCCTGCAACACCATACCATAGTAAGTAAAAATGGTAATGATTTTCCCAAGTCTTTCTCCAAAGAACCTATATCCACTTACTTGAATAACCATATACTACGAAAAGTGAACTTCTAAAAAATTTTGAAGATTTTTGTACACAGCATCCAAACTGACCTTGATGCCTAAGATTCTACTAAATCATTGTGCCCTTATGCTGTTAGATTTGGGCATATGGGTGCCAGGTAATAAATGGGATTGTGATCCACAACTAGCTCATTCTGTGTTTACCACTTCACAAATCCACCCTGTTGTCATTTACCTAGTTTTCAACTGTGTCGTTGGAATGGACATACTTACTAGTTTTCAGAACCTCCATTGATTCCTTGCCCCTGGGGCATGAGAGCTATCCTAGTGAGAAGTCCAGTTTGAAGCCTCTGAAATGCTCCCACTTCCAGCTGAGACATAGAAAACATAATATAATATCCCAGGCGGAATAGCAGTTAATGCCACTCATAAAATCCTAGAAGATGTGCAAGGGGTGGTCCATCTCATATGCCATTTATTGATTATGTTGTCTCCTGCTGAAACCAGAGATCCTGGAGGATCATAGTGGACTATCTAAAACTCATCCAAGTAGTGTCCTGATTGCAGTTTATGCCAGATATGGTATTATTTCTGGAGTAAATTAACATGGCTTCATATGTGATATGTGTCCAGTGATCTAGTTAGTGTGTTCTTTTTCCTTTTAGGAAAGAAGATCAGAAATGATTTGCATTCATTTTGGACAGACAATAGTATACATTTGCAGCCTTACCCTAAAGCTAAATTAAATCTCTCTTAATTTTATAACATAGTCCAAAGGGATATGGGCCATGTGCACAGTTTACTAAATATAATATCATTTTACTGTGTCAGTGAGGTCATGATCCTCAAGTAAGATGAACAAAAAGTAGCTAGTACATTGGATGTCTTGGCAAGATATGCATAACCCAGAGGGTGGGAATAAGATTATGAACATTCAGTGACCCACAATGTTAGTATAATTTTAGAGATCCAGTGGTCTGGAGCTTGCCAGGACATTCCCTCTGAAGTAAAGCACAAGTTGTTGCATCTCGCAATTCCCATCCTTTAGAAGGAAACACAGTGCCTGCTACGTATCTTTGGGTTCTGGATCATATTCCACCCTTGGAAATATTATTCCAACCCATTTATCGGGTGATTTGAAAGGCTATCTGCTTCAACTTTGTCTCAAAGTAAGAAAGGGTTCTGTGGCAGGCCTACACTGTAAGTAAGTGGCCTGATCCTTGTCACACAACCCTGGAGAATCTATGACATTAGATATATTGGTGCTGGAAAAGATGCTGTGTGGTTTACAGCAATCTCTATAGGAGAATCATAAGGTAACTGTTTAGGATTTTGAGTAAAGCTATGCCTCCTGCAGTCAAGAATTATACACCATTCATAAAATAGCTTCTAGTATGCTACTGGGCACTGGAAAATATAGAGTGTCTGAATATGCAACATCTAATGACAATCTGGCCTGAACTGCCAATCAGAAATTTGATTTTGTTATTTCTATAACACCCACTCATAAAATATGATAGACTCATCAGTAGTCTGCCATTATATGGAAGTGGTACAACCAGGATGAGGCATGGCCAGGGCCAAATACCTCAAGTAAGCTGTGCAGGCAAGTGCCCGGACCCTTGTGGCATATATCAGTATTATACCAGTCTTCTTTCTGCATTCCTATCTGGCTACATAAAGGGTCACTTATGAGCAGATAGAGGAGAAAAAAGGTTAAACTACTTTCATGATGGGTCAGCTCCCTATATTTACACAAGTTAAAAATTAGATTGCTACTTCACAAGAATCCCACTCTAGGATTTCCCTGATAGACAAGAATAAGGGAAAATCTTCCCAGTGGGTAGAACTTTGGTTCAGGTGGTATACCTTGTCAACCAATTTGTGTGGAAAGAGCAGATCTGTTAAAGTATTTTGGTGGACCTGTGAGAATGGCATGAGGTATGATAATATTTGCATTGTATATTAATGAGCACAAAAAAGTGTCGACAGCAGAAAAATCACAAAACAGTGAAGTAGACAGAGTAATGCAGATAGCTGATATCAACCAGCTTCTGTCATGGGCCATCCTTAGCTGGCACAACAGGCTCATGAAAAAAAAATAGTCATAATGCTAAGAATGGAGGCTAATCATAAGCTTTAATCATGGATTATCATCGTGAAGATTGGTATATTCACTGCCACTACTGAATATTCTGCCAGGCAGCAACAGAGACAAACACTTATCTCTTGATAAAGCAATGTCCTTTATGAATGCCAACCATTTCCTTGGTAGCAAGTTGAGTACATTAGACCTTTATTACCCTGAGAGTGACAGTATGTAGTTTTGACTGAATTTGACATGTATTCTTGGTGTGTATGTTTCTGCTGACCTTGGCCAACAGCAGCCTTATCAAAAAGCTTTTTAGAATGTTTCTTTCTTAACACAGGATTCTACCTAACCACTCATGGGACCAGAGCACAATTTGCAGACATGAAGATGTAACAGTGGAAACATTGCCCTGGGATTCTTTGATCATATCATATTCTACACCACCTAAATATGCCAGATTATTAGAGTAAGATAATGTCTTTTGTATGAGGCCAGCTGAGCTTTGGATAGATAATATCCAGTAAGAAGGGTGTGCTGTCCTCTAACATACAATATACATCCTAAATCAATTACCATTATTATATGATGCTTTTTGTTCCCTATAGAATGCACAGGTTCAATAATCAAGGAACAACTCCACTTACTACCATCACATTCAATGACCCACTTGGGGAATCTCTATTTCCCTTCCCGCTTCTATGAGCTCTTCCAGTTTAGAAGCCCTAGTTCTCAGAAAAGGAATGTTAAGCGACACAGCAAGTGTCCCATTAATCTTTAAGCCATGGCTGCAACTCATTACTTTAAGCTTTCTGTGTCAGGAAACTGTAGATAAGAGGGGTAGTCATCATGGCATGAGTGGCCCATATAATCAGCTGGAGTTAGGACTGTTTTACACAGTGAGGCAGTGAAAAATATTTTTGATACCCAGTTGATGCACTGAGTCATTTCTTAGTATTTTGTTGCCCAATTTTGGTGTTAAATAAAGACATCAGTAATGGCTTGAGAAGGACATGGTGACAAGGATATCAAAATCTGCAGTGAAAAAGGTCTAGTAACCTGACCAGCTACTTTCACCAAAAGATGTAGTAACTCAAGATGACTTACTGCTACTAGCAGAGGTTTGGTCATGAGTTTCAGGGAAAGAATTTGTCTCTTTAACCTGAAAGTATAAGATGAAGCAGCAAGTGCTGATGGAGAAGCTGTTGCAAGTTATCCAGAAAACCTAGCTAATAAACAAAGGTGGCTACACTAAAAAAAAGATTTTTTAATGCAGAAAAAGAAAAGCCTTATATAAGAAATTGATGCCACCTGGGACTTTCATAGCTAGAAAGGAAAAGTCAATGCCTAGTTTGAAAGCTTCGAAGGACAGGCTGACTCTCTTCCTAGGGGCTAATGCAGCTGGTAACTTCAAGTTGAAGCCAATCCTATTTTAATACTCTGATAATCCTAGGGCACTTAAGAATTATGCTACATCTACTCTGCCTGTGCTCTATAAATGGAATAACAAAACCAGGATGACAGCACATCTGTTTACAACATGGTTTACTGAATATTTTTAGCCCACTGTTGAGACCTACTGCTCAGAAAAATTATTTTTTTCAAAATGTTTCTTCTCATTGACAATACAGCAGGTCACCCAAGAGTTCTAATGGAGATGTAGAAGATTGATGTTGTTCTCCTGCCTGCTAATACAGCATCCATTCTGTAACCCATGGATCAAGGAGTAATTTTGATTTTCAAATATTATTTAAGATATTCCTTTTGTAAGACTCTAGCTGCCTTAGATAGTAATTACTTGATGGATATGTGCAAAAGAAAAATTAAAACTTTCTGGAAAAGATTCACTGTTCTAGATAACATTAAGGAATTTTCTGATTCATGGGAAGATGTCAAAATATCAACATTAACATGCATTTAGAAGAGATTGTTTCCAACCTCATGGGGGCTTCGAGGGGTTCAAGATTTCAATGCAGGAAGTAACTGCAGATGTAGTAGAAATAGCAAGAGAACTAGAATTAAAAGTGAAGTCTGAAGATGTGACTAAATTGCAGTTTCATAATAAAACTTGAATGGATGAGGAATTGTTTATTATGGATGAGCAAAAAAAGTCATTTCTTGAGATGGAATGTACTCCAATTTAAGATGCTGTAAAGATTGTTGAAATTATAATAAAAATATAGAATATTGCTTAAATTTAGTTAATAAATTGGTGGCAGAGTTTAAGAGGACTGACTCCAATTTTGAAAAGTTCTCCTGTCAGTAAAATGATATTAAACAGCATTGCATGCTGCAGAGAAATCATTCATGAAAGAAAGTCAACTAATGAGGCAAACTTCATTGTCTTACTTTAAGAAACTACTACAGCTATCCTAGTCTTCAGCACTACCACCCTGATCACTCAGAAGCTATCAACATTGAGGTAAGATCCTTTGCCAGCAAAAAGAATATAACTCACTGAAGGCTCACATGATGGTTAACATTTTTAAACAATAAAGTACTTTTAATTAAGTTTAAAATTTTTTTAGACATAACGTTATTACTCATGTAATAGACTATTGCAGCAATTTTCAACTGGTACCATAAGAATTTTGAAAACATGCAATACTTGACTATATAGTCAGGGGTACTGATCTCTTTTCCCTTTGACTGTCAAATAAAAAAATGACAACAGCCAACACAACAATAGCCATCCAATGTAAATGAATCAACATTATACTTATTTTTTGTCACATTGGCAAAAAAATATATTTTTTGGTATGCTGTAGAATTTTATTAATTAGTTTATGTGTGCCATGAGGTGAAAAAGGTTCAAAACTGTTGGACTACAGTGTAGTGTAAATGTAACTTTTAGATGCCCTGACAAAAAAAATAGTATAATTCCCCTTATTATGATACTTGCTTTATTGTGGTGTCCTAGAACTGAACGCACTGTATCTCTGAAGTATACCTGTACAGTTTCTGCACAGATAGTACTGGCTTAGAGGCTTTTTTCCAAAAAACTTGACTGAAGGCAAATTCACATATTCAGTGTGCATTCAGTTATATAGAGGGTATATGTTAAATATATTTTAAGTGATATATTTGTATATGCTGTTTAAACTGTATATCACATATATATGTATATAAATCGCACTTAAAGTATATATTTTAGCCATGCCATTATTTGACTTACCTAAAAGATGCCTTGTTTTTTGCCCTGGCTTGTGTGGCTCAGTTGATTGGAGCATCCTCCTGTAAACTGAAAAGTCACAGGTTTGATTCCTGGTTAGGGTACATGCTAGGTTATGGGTTCATACAAGAGACAACCAATCAATATTTCTCTCTCACCCTGATGTTTCTCTCTCTCCCACACCCTTCCTCTCTCTCTTCCTCCCTTCCCCTCTCTCTAAAATCAATGAACATGTCCTGAGGTAAGGATACAAATAAAAATAATAAAAATAAACAATACCTTGTTTTTGGCATATTTATTTAAAAAAGTCCTTTAAAAAAAGGACTTAGGATTTTTGTAAAGTAGGAATTCTTGAACATTGGTGAATCCAATAAATGATCCTGCCAATGCAACGGTCATTAAGATCTGTTGTCACAGGATTAGATTCTCTGATGGCCAGTGATCCAAAAATTACCCAAATCAGGCAAGAGCACATTTAAACAATTGTTCAGGTTTTGTGTATTTGTAACTTAACTTTTTGTCACTGCCACCAGTAAGGAAAGATCTAGAGATGCATCAATAAATAAATGCAGGCAATTAAAATGTTATTAACTATGTAAAACCCAAGGAGAGCACCGACATTGTTATACTGTTTACCATCCAACTGTTTTGTTTCTAAACTTTCTGGCTTCAGAATTTTCTTTCAACATAATACAGCTCATTTTATAAAAATGAGATTATGACCGACAGCAATTGTTCAAGGAAAACTGTCTATAATTAATCACAACATAAATTGTTTACATTAGTTTTCAAGTCACTAAGGCTGAATTCAGGTAATCAGTCTTCTGTAGGATTTGATATCGTTTAAATACCTGTACACTTTTCATGATAATGCTAGCATCCCTAAGTACTCCAATTTATTTAAACCAAACAGCATGTATCACTGTACAGCTAATAGAGTAAATTTAAACAGAAAGGTCCTAAAAATTACTGAAAAGCAGCAGTTGTTCTTTAAATTTATACAAGGTAGAACTGTCTAGCAATTCACATTTGAAAACTTTTTTTTTAAACTGGGGAAATTTAGGATTCTGCTTTTTATTTTGATTCCTTAGGGTAGCTATTACTTTACTAGTTTTACTGGTTTTCAATTATTTTAATATATCAAAAAGAATCTTTTCTAGGGAAGGATGTCTTTTAAATATTCAGGGTAGCATATGCCCACACACCACTATTCATATGTTTTTATAAATATGATAGCTTCTTTTCAGATTCCACATAAAAATGCTGGTCATGTAGAAACATTTGATAGCCTGAGAAAATGGGAAAGTGACATTTACCTATTTAAAATGTAAGTGCATTATGAATTGCTGAGATAAAGGTATAAAAACAACAAAGAATTAATGGGAGTGTAAATGAAATCCTATTTAACAATAATAATAACTCACTTTTATTGAGCACTTACCATGAGCCAAGTCTTTATGGGCTGTCTCATTACATCTCCAAAACTCTGTGAATATGTATCATGATTATTTCCATTTAATTGGTAAAGAAATTTAAGACCACAAAGGTTAAATTACCTTTTAAAGTTGTAAAGCTTAAGGAGCAAAGCTCAATGAAATTAAATATGTAATTAGAGCAAAAATTTTTGCATCACTCTTAACAAGTATAGATGAAGTTTATTAGCACATGGAACCAGGAGCTCTTGTTTTATTTTCCCCATTTTTTTATTGAGATATAAGTGATGATATATAACATATTAATTTCAGATGTATAACATAATAATTCACTATTGGTATGTACTGTGAAATGATCATCCCAGTAAATGATCATCCATCACCATACACTGTTACAATTTTATTGCTCTTGTGATGAGAACTTTTAAGATTTACTTTCTTTGCAACTTTTAAATATGCAATAAAATTGTTGTTTTAAAGCAAGTACACTTCTTAATTTCTTTTTCTCTTAAGAAAAGAACCTGGGCCATGGTATATCAGGAGTTGGCAATCTATGACAGACAATAGCCCATGGGCCAAATCTGGCTGCGACACTTGCATTTGTAAATAAAGTTTCATTGGAACTCAGCAACATTCATCTTTCATTCACTTCGACTATATTGTCTTTGGCTGCTTTCACACTACAATGATAAAGTTGAATAGTTGAGCAAAGACTGTGGGACCCACCAAAGCCAAGATACTTACGCATTGGTTTTTCCAGAAAATGTTTGCTAAGCTCTGTAGTATACATCCCTTATTCAAACACTTAGTTCCAATATTCAGAAATAGAAACATTAATGCCTTTTTTTAAGTTTTAAAAATTTTATTATAATAACGCAATATGAGATTTACCCCTCCCTTTTTTTAAAATTTTATTTTAATTTATTTTTTCAAATACATTTGTCTCTGCCTACCCCCACCACTTTCCCTTGCCCCCTCCCTCCCTCCCTCCCTCAGCTCTTCCCCTTTGGTTTTGTCCATGAGTCCTTGCTATATGTTCCTTGACTTTCCCCTTCCCTTCCTTTTCCCCGCCCCCCCCTCCCTCCTTCCCTCTTGTCTCTCTTGATTTCTTTTCCTTTCAGTGTTGCTGGTCTTATTTTCCTTGCATCTTTGTATTGTTGGTTAGGTTCCACTTATAGGTGAGATCATATGGTATTTGTCTTTTAATAGTACCTTCTGTTAGCAGATTTCAAATTAGCAAATGTGGTCTGGGATATAAAACCTGAAATGAAGGAAAAATTTAAGTCAGTATATGGTCACATTTTCTTGCTATAAATATAATAACTTATAAACATAATTATTTGATTATTTTAATACACCAGTTATAAATAATTGGAAGAAGTATGTTAAGTGAAAAAATCAACTGAGCCTCTTGATATTTATTTCTCTGTCACTGTGGTTTGTTGTTTTAATGAATCTCTTGATTTTGAGAATTTTGAATTCTGATATCTCACTTGGAGCTCTGTTTGATGTGGCGGTTGGCAAAGTGTTGTAAATATGCAAGGTCATTTGTACTATATCAACAACTAGAGATCTGGAGAAATTACTTGCCTTTACCTTCTATCATTGGAAATTTCTCTGTAAATAAGTTCAGTAAACAATATAAAATGAATATTGTGATAGGCAATAAAATCATTAAGAGTATGCATCTATGGTTAGTTTTTAAATGCACATGCTTCAAAAGCAATGTAACTCATAACATTGTCACTTTGTTGTTTTTATTTTTTTCTAGATTTGGATGATCCTGTAGTAACTGTTCATCAAAGTATAGGTGAAGCTAAAGAACAGTTTTACTACGAGAGAACAGTATTCCTCAGGTGTGTTGCCAATTCCAATCCACCTGTTCGGTACAGCTGGAGACGTGGCCAGGAGGTGTTACTACAGGGATCTGATAAAGGAGTTGAGATTTATGAACCCTTCTTTACCCAGGTAGGAATTAAAGTATAGTATATCCACCATTCTCTGACTAGATACTTTCCTAGTTTAAGCAGCATACAATACTATATCTATTTAAAAAGATAGTTTCTTCAAAACTGGCCTTTTAAAAAAACAATATGTTTCTGACTGAATGATCAGATGACTCAAATAATGAAGAAAAATTTGTTTATTTTTTATGTGGTAATTAAGTTTAAAATGTTAACTCTTTAAAAATTTTTAAATTAATTACCCTAACATATATTTGTTAAAAGTTTACCTAGGTTTCTCTATAAAGTACCTAATTATACATTTGTTAGACTGCTTTTTTATGTGAAAAATATTTCTTAAAAGAAGAGACTTTGATTTTCCCGTATCAGTGGTAAATAAGTTTTAAAGGAATGAAGAATCTAGTTGAGATTTATTTCACTTTGGTCTTATAAAAAATACAATTTCTTTTGTTTGTTTTTGGTTTTTAATTATTTATGAGTAGCACCTTAATTCTATGAAAACTAAAACATCTAGTGAGTCATTAAAAACTTATTTAATAAAAGGATAAATTGAATTAATTTTCTGTAGCGTAAAATTTTCCATAGAGTGATATTGCCTTCTAAATGAATATCAGACTTTGCTATGCTGCTTAACAAACGCTTTCTCTGTCTTTGTATGTGCTGGTACTTCTGTTGTTGGATTGTTTAAGTTAATTCTCTTAAAAATATTTAAGAAACAAACAAGCTTTCATTGCAATTCTGAGATTCATCTGCTGCAGTTGACAATTGCCAATAACATACAGTTATAGCTCCTACTTAAAAATATCTTTCTTGCCTTTGGTTACTTGATTATGTAGTTTATCTCTCTTTCTGAAATGGCTATGTATTTATAGCTTCCCAATAATCATGTAGGAGAAGAAATATGTCAATATTTTTACATTATATATGTACTTAATTTGTTAATATTAAACATATTTTACAGGTCAAATTGGAAGAAACTCTCAAATAAAAGTACATGGAAAATTTAGTACTTATAGCCACCAAAAATATTGGCTTTTTCATAGATGAAATGTCATCAACGATTTTTCTTCATACCATGCATGTTGAGATGCTCCACCTGGGGCTGCCATGCAGAAATTCACCACACTGCATGCCATGGAATAGGGCATAGGTTCCTAACTGGCCTAACACTTCATTACGGAAACTCCAAACATTTGAGTGATCATTTAAAATGTAAACTTTTTTCCTGCCTTAATATCTCTAGTGGACATGAATATTAATAAATAAAAACTTCTTGGATGGCTTAAACCAATAAATATCTCTAGTGGATGCAGTGTATTGTAGCCCACAAGATGACGTACTCTCTCTTACCTAATCCTTTAAGTCTCATATAATGTTCTGAACACACAATCCCTAGACATGCTGAGAGTTTGCACACTGTTGATCCTGCCATGTAGGATGTCATTTACTTAGGTGCTATGGCAGGATTGTTTTGGTACTGAGGACACATTAGTACTTCAAAAGGCCTTCATGGGCAAAGTTATCTGAAGTAATATCCCTTTCTTTCCATAGTTACTCTTTCCTAATACCCAGTTTTGTTTTATTTATTTTTCTCACAGACCAGAAACTATCAAATTATCTTGTGTTTGAAATTAACCTACTAATAATAAAGGCTTTATCTTTTCAGCAGCTAGGACATTGCCTTACCCATGAAAGAGTCTCAATATATATGTATTAAATATTGAACCAATACTCCTATAGAGACTTCTGGCTTACTAGTTATGGGGTGGTTACAAGGGACTCCAAGTTTCCAAGTTTCTAGTAATTCCTCAATCATTCTATAACTCCATCCTCCTTCACCCACTAAAGAAAGCTTTATGAATTGTGAATTATAATGATGTTATAATTGAATTCACTTTAATATATTTAATTTCCAAACTATGACAATTTTCTAGTTATAATTAAAAAAATAAAATATTTTATTTTGAAGTAATTTTAGGCTTAGAGAAAAGTTGCAAAAATAGTACAGAGTTGCCTTATATGCCTCATCTAGCTTCTTCTAATATTAACATCATATAGAGCTATAGTACTATTAGCAAAATTGGGAAATTAACATTGACACAACACTGTTAACTAAACTAGATGTTATTCAAATACACTAGTTTCTCTAGTAATGTTCCTTTTCTGTTGCCTTATTCTATCAAGGATCCTTCATTGCATTTAATTTTTATTTCTTATACTCCTTCTTTAAAATAATGGGTTGTCTTAAAAACAGATTGTCTTTTTTTTCATTAAGTTCTAGGTATATTTTATATATTCTGGATACAAATCTTTTGTTAGACCTGTGCTTTGAGATTAGTTTTTCCAGACTGTTGGTTTGCCTACCTATTCATTTGCTTTTTTTCATTTAATATATTTTTGAATTTTTATTTTTAATTATAGTTGATATTCAACCTCATTTTATATTAGTTAGAGGTGTACAGTATAGTGGTCAGACATTTATATAATTTACAGAGTGCTTCCCCCGATAAGTCTAGTGTCTGTGTGATAGTGATGTCAATATTATTGACTATATCTCTATGCTCCACTTTACTCACCATGACTTTTTTGTAACTACCACTTTGTACTTCTTAATCCCTTCACCTTTTTTTACCTAGCCTCCCAACCCCGCTCCCATCTGGAAACCATCAATTTGTTCTCTGTTTCTATAATTCTATTTGTTTTATTTGTTCATTTACTTTGTTCTTTAAATTCCAGACATAAGTGAAATCATATGGTATTTGTCTTTCTTTGTCCAACTTATAATTTTTAATTGGTTTCTAGTCCAATTCCACTGTGTCATTAAGCATACTCTGAATAATTTAATCTTCAAAAATTAATTGAAGGGACTTCAGGTCAAGATGGAGGCTTAGGTAATCATGGCTATCCTCCTTGCAAAGCCATATCAAAATTACAACTAAACTTTAGTACATCCATCACTCAGAAGCATCAGAAAATGAAGCTGAATGGAAGACTGACAATATAGAATTAAAGAAGAGACCACATTCATTCAGACTGGTAGGAGGGGTGGAGACCTGGAGACACAGAGATGTGGAAAGGGCTGGTCCCATATCCATGAGTGTTGAATAAAAATTTGGGAAGAATATCTTGGGAGTGAGGGGTCCTAGCCCCACACCAGAGCCCCCAGTCTAAGGTTCCAGTGCCAGGAGGAGTTGTAAAAACCAGAGGGGATTGGGTTGGTGGAAGAAACTTCTGGAGTCCCAGGTGTTTCTTCTTAAAGATCCCGCACACAGATTTACTCAGACTAACTCCCTCTGGGCTCCAGCACCAGGCAGCAACTTGAAGGGCACCAGTGGCATATGGGGAGGAACTAAAGTGTCTGGCATCAGGACGCAAGCTGGGGGACAGCTTTATCCCAGACAGAACTGCTGGCAGAGGCCACTGTTCATTTTCTGAGCCCTCCCCCCAACATAGCCATAGAGTGATAGCACGTGTCTGAGACTTCATCAACCTAGCTCACATGGTTTGCCCCACCCTGCTGATTCCCAGAGGCTCTGTCCCACCCAACTTACAGGCCCACCCAAACTGTTAGTGGTTTTTTCCATATGAAAGGCTTGTCTTGACTCATGCTTCAGATCTTCCTAAATCCTTTCAAACAACCTACAGCTGGCCACAGGAAACACAGGCCCCACAGCTTTTTCTAAGTGTTCCCAGGCCTGGTACTAGGAGCAGATGGCCTTGTGTCACACTCTGGCCTTGTTTGGGCACCTCCAAGCCCAGCACAAATAGCAGCCATCTGCAAATCACTTTATAGCTTATGCTAAGTGGCCCCAGGCAAACACAAGTGGGGGATAACTTTAACCGGCAGTACCCAGGAAACCCCAGAGGACAGCTACAGACCATATTGGAGCACCACCATCCTACAACCTCCACAAGCCATGGAAGGAACAGATTGGTGACCAGTGGTCACAGCCTGTCGTTGCAGCTAAGTGGCCTGGGTAAATCCCTCCCATTGACCTGCCAAAAACAATTAAAGCTCAACTTCAAGAGGAGGGTGTAATTCAGCCCACACGGAGGGCGCACCTTGAGTACCCAGCTTGGGTGATAGGGTAGGCTGTGCCACTGGACTCTACAGGACACTTACTACATTAGGCCACACTACCCAGACAGGAAGTCATAGCAGCTCTACTTAATAGATAGAAACAAACACTGGGAGGCTGCCAAAATGAGGAGACAAAGACACCTGAGCCAAATGAAAGAATAGAAGCAAATTCCAGAAAGAAACTAAACAAAATGGAAATAAGCAATCTATCATATACTGAGTTGAAAACACTGGTTATAAGGATGCTCAAGGGACTTAGTGGGTACCTAAACAGCATAAAAAAAAATCTAGTCAATGAAGGATACATTAATTTAAATAAATAACAATTTACAAGGAATCAATAGTAGAGTGGATGAAGCCAAGAATCACATAAATTATTTGGAACATAAGGAAGCAAAAAACAACCAATCAGAACAACAAGAAGAAAAAAGAACCCAAAAGAGTGACATAGTGTAAGGAGCCTCTGTGGCAACTTCAAGGGTACCAATATTCACATCATAGTGGGGCCAGAAGGAGACAAAAGAGCAAGATATTGGAAATCTACTTGAAAAACTAATGAAAGAAAACTTCCCTAATTTTGGTGAAGGAAATAGATATGCAAGTCCAGGAAGCACAGAGAGTCCCAAATAATATGGATGCAAAGAGGCCCATCATATCATAATTAAAATGCCAAAAGTTAATGATAAAGAGAGAAACATGAAAGCAGCAAGAGAAAAGCAGTTAGTCAGTTACAAGAGTGTTCCAATTAGACTGTCAGCTGATTTCTCACTCAAAGATCACTCACTGCAAAAAAACTTTGCAGGCTAGAATAGATTAGCAAGAAGTACTTGAAATGATGAAAAGCAAGGACCTACTACCAAGGTTACTGTACCCAGAAAAGATATAATTTAGAATTGAAGGGCAAATAAAGAGCTTCCCAGTCAAGAAAAAGCTAAAGGAGTTCATAATCATCAACCCATTATTAAATGAAATCTTAAAGGGACTTATTTAGGAAAAAGATTAAAACTATGAACAATAAAATGGCAATAGATACATATCTATCGACAATTGAAACTAAAAACAAACTAAGCAAATAAGCAGAACTGATACAGAATCTTAGATATGAAAAACATTTGGATGGTTGCCAGATGAGAAGGTGTTTGGGGGAATGGACGAAAAGATAAAGGGATTAAGAGGTACAAATTTGTAGTTACCGAATAATCATGGGGATGTTAAGTACAGTATAGGAAAGGGAGGAGCCAAAGAATTTATATGCATGACCCATGGATATGAAGAAAGGAGTGGAGATTGTTGGAAGGAGTTGGGGAGGGCTGGGTGGAGGAGGGTAAAGGGGGAAAAATTGGGATAACTGTAATTGTAAAAGCAATAAAATATAATTTAAAAATTAGTTGAGACTTGCATTATATTTAGCCTATGGTCTACTTTCATACATAATTCATGTACACCCACAGGAAGGTATTCCAAAATTGTTGTGTGCCAATTAAGTCATATTTGTTAATTGTGTTCAGACCTTTTATGTATTTACTATTTTTTTTCCCTCTGCTGTTCTAAACTACTGAGATAGTTTAGTTAATATCTATGTCTATGGCTGTGTATTTGTCTATTCTTTATTACTATAAACTTTTTCTTTATATATTTAAAACATATTTGTACAGATTAAGAATTATTATATCTGCCTGGTGGAATGAATATATTATTTCCTGGTATTATATCTCCTGGTAGCTTATCACTAAGAAATGTCCTTCCAAAGAGTAGTGCCTCTTGCTCAAGTGTTTCTTGCCCTAAATTCTATTTTGTCTGTCATTAATTTTGTTTGTCATAAGCTTTCTTTTGGTTAGTGGTTTTGTTTTATTGGATGGGGTGGGTTGGTTAGGATGGTAAGACATCTCTTTTTTTACTTTTAATTATTCTGCATCTTTAAATTTAAAACATGTCACTAGTAACCAGTATATGTGATTTTGTTATTTTAATCCAGTGGGATGATGTTAGTTTGTAGTGCATTTAATCCAATGCTTGATAGCTATTTTTTTTTTCTATGTGACCTACCCGTTTTATTTTATGTCTCTCTTTTCTTACCTCCTTCTTGGTTTATCAAATATGTATAATTATTTAATTTCCTCCTCTATTTAACTAAGAGCTTGAAATTATTTTGCTAACACTTAACTGGTTACTTAAAAATTGCAGCCTGCATCCTTGACTTCTTCCTCAGTAAGGATATAAACATAGAATACATTACAATATTTATCCTTTCCATATTTTATTTTTGTATAGAATTTTAATTCTGTTTATTTAAACATCAGCAAGACATTATTATTTTGTTCTTTGAAAATCATTATCCACTTATATTTACCAACAGATTTCCTTTTCCATTTTTGCAGAGTGAAGAAATGTTTGATGTTCATTTTTTGCAGAGAAATATACATGTGTTCTAGTACTGTATATTGAAAAGATCATTCTTCCACAGCTAAATTTTCTTGGCCCTCTACATTAAAGTCTATTTCTGAACAATTTACTCTCTTTCATTGATTTATATGTCTGTCTTTATGCCAATACCACACTGTCTTAATTACTGTAGCTTATTACAAGTTCTGAAATCAGGAAAAATAATTCCTTTAACTGTGTTCATCTTTTTCAAAATTGTTTTGAAGGTTATATCTTCTTTCTATTTTCACTTAAATGTTAAAATTATCTTGTCAATTTCTACAAAAATTCTCATAAGATTTTGAGTGAGAGTTTGTTGATTTTGCAGATCAATTTGAGGAGATTGATATTAAGGTTATTAAACTGAGGGTGATATTGACAATGTATTAGAATCAAGCAATGAAAAACCTTATGCCCTCTATTTTGATTTTACTTCATCACATGTAGTATTTACTGATCAATGAACAATTTGAGAGCACATTTAAGATTTTACCAAAGCAGTTTTATTTAGATTTATCACCCTTTGAGATAATGCTTTGAGTCTTTTTATATATGTGTGTGTTTATCAGAGATGCATAGGAAGCTGGTCATTTACTTTAGAAATTCTGGAGTGTTACTTATAAAGAAACTACATGTCATGAACAAGGCAGCTAGTTGTATTTAGTGGCCTGGAGATCCAAAGGTTTTATTTTTTCTTTTTCCAGTGGGTCATAGTAGGTCATACTTGTGCATAGGAATTATAAATGTAAATGCCTACTGAGACTAATCTGGTAACATAAATATGTCAATCTGTCTGGTATTATCAAAATAAGCACTGCAGGGGCTAGCTGTGCACGCTCACTTTTCAGAAAACAACAAATCACTTGTTGTTGCCAGAGTTCAACATTTGGCCCTTCTGGGCTACTATTTTGAAATTCTTTTTGAATCCATGATGCTGTGGTACTTACAATAACATTTCTAGTCTTGTATAATTCCAAATATAGAGAGATACAGACTAAGCAAGTTTTCTGCAAAAGTTCTGTTGGGTGAAAATAATTAGATAATAGATTGAGAACTCCAGGGCCGATTCCAGCCTTATGGGCACATTTTTATAATATAGATGAATATGATATAGGGAATATTTTTACTTAGGAATCCACTTGATAGAAAACAATGTCTTCATTTGTATCTTCTAACTACCTTGGGAATTTGGAGGAAGTGTGAATTATGGTTGTCCAGCCGTAGAAAGCAACACAGTGGGCTTAGCCTGTGGGTTTTATTTTTACAATGATAAAATATAATTTCTATGTATGTCCTAATTCACAGTGATCATATCTAGTTGATTTTCCCTGTATCAGAAAATAGACCCATACATTTTTTAGTAACTTCAGAATGGTGTTATTGAGTTAAAAACATCAATTATTTGGTCTACATGTCAAATTTGTTTTGGATTTAGAATTAATTTTGTGTTGTATCCTTGAAATATTTCCCAAGATTGGCTTGTCTTTTTGGCCTTAGTATAATAGCTTCACCTATTGTAATGGGATATAAATGGTGTTTATGTTTCTTTTTGCTTAGTGCACTAGTGGATATATATATATATATATATAGATATATATATATATAGATATAGATATAGATTAGATATAGATATATTTTAATTCTTAGGTGTTATTGATTTTTTGGACTCATATTGCCCATTAGTTGCCATGTGTATATTCATAATGAAAGGACTTTCCATGTTAGCATTGTTGGTATTGGAGGACTTAATAATATTTTAATTTATTTCCATAGATTCTATGGCCTTCATGTCTTCGTAGTGTAATTAAGATACAGTTAAAATAACTGAGATTTCTGTGTGCAAGATATTGGCAACTTTCAGTCAGTGATAGAGGTTATAGACAAGGCTCCTCCTCTAACCTTGTTGATATTTATAGGAAGAAGTTAAGGTAAACAGTGATTATGTTACAAGATAAAAAATATTGTCGAAATAGAGGCACATAATAGCACTATGTAGAGAGCATTCATGAAGGAAATCAACAGCACCTGCCATAATACAGAAGGAAGATAATACCTCCAAAGATTGGCTATGTTTCTGGTTGACTGGAATAACAATTTGTATATATGAGGAAGGGTGGAATATGAAGCTGGGAAGGTATATTGGGACTATATTGTGAAAGATTGACAGATCATAAATCTGCTTATTTATTCATGTTAGAAAATTGAATTTCTTTTAAACGTATGCTTTTCTATTCAATAACAATGCCTTGTTTTTAAAAAACAGAATTTCTAAACTGAGATACATCTATCCCAAATGACTATTCATACTAAGCTAATAACAATATCAATTTGAAGTAAATATTTATTTCACCACCTGTTACATGACAAAATCTTCTTTAAACTATTTTTGTAGATAGTGCTTTTGACACAAAATTGGTGTGTGTTGCTGAAGCTGATGTAAATTCAAGTGCACATAATGTAATAAGCCTAAGAAGAATAATTAAAATTTTTCATACTTCTACTCAATGCTGAAGATGTATGCTAGCATATATTGCTATCTGTAATTTTAAACTGGAAATTTTTTTTTACTGATATCTGAAAATACATATTTAAAAAAGTTCCAATTTCCTAAGTGAAGTGGAAACACTACTTAAGGTTATGGTCATTACTTCACTAGAAAATATCACTAGTGGTAATGACCACTGGCAAATGAATAGAATACCTTTACTTTATTTATTTATTTTAATTTTTTAAAATTTTAGGACATCCCTGGATAGGATATGTAATTTTTTTTACTTTTCTGTTATTTACTTTTTTGTTATTTTTAAATCTTGTTTATTCTATTACAGTTGTCTCTATTTTTCCCTGTTAGCCCCCCTCCACCTATCCCACCCCGCCCCCTCTCCCACAGTCAATTCCCACTCTGTTGCCCATGTCCATGGGTCATTCATACAATGTTCTTTGTTTAGTCCCTTCTCCTTCTTTCCACCATTGTCCTCCTTCCCCATCCCCTCTGGTCACTTTCTGTCTTTTCCATGCTTCCATGCCGGTGGTTTTATTTTGTTCGTTAGTTTATTTTGTTGAATAGATTCTACTTAGAGGTGAGATCATATGGTATTAGTCTTCCATCAACTGGCTTATTTCACTTAGCATAATATTCTCCAGTTCCATCCATGTTGTGGCAAAAAGTAGGAGTTCCTTCTTCCTTTCTTTTTTTTAAATGCAGATTGATTTTATTTTTTAAATGTCAAAATCCATTATAAAATATTAAAAAAATTTAAATCTGGTATAAAGTCTCAGCAATTACACATGACATCAGCAGAGAAATAATACAGAAGATCAATGAAATAAAATGAGCAATCTAGAAACATGTATAAACCTGTCTAACAATGTAATGTATGATTCAATTGATATTTCAAATCAATGGGAAAAATAAAGCTATTCAACATATAAAGTGCATGGACCACTATTACTTGAAATAAAACAAATATAGAGTTCTATCTCACAAATTATACAAAAAAATATTTAAGGTGAGTTAAACATCAATATGTAAAATCTAAAGAGTCTTACAAGAAAATACAAAATAATATTTTTCTTACCCTGAAATTACAACATATTCAACCCAGAAGCTATAAAGTAAAATATTAGCAATTAACTATATTAAACATTTAAAACTATATAGTAATACACATATAAAAAATGTTAAATGACAAGTAATAGAATAGGAAAGTATTTGCAACACATCTAAAAAAGGGTTAATAGTTGTTTGGTTTTTTCTTAGGGAAAAAAATTCTACAAACCTTTAATCAAAAAATGGATAAAGAATACCAAAAATTCATTAAAGTTTTTTAAGAATAATAGAAATAGGCAAGAAATATACAAAAACACATTTAGTTTCAACAAATAATAAGGGAACAATTAAAATAACACATCATTGTCACAATCAGATTACTAAGTATAAAAATTTTGGTAATATCAGGCATTGGTGACTGTGAAAGGAATTGGGTATTCAAAAGACTCTTTTTCTTTATCTTCTTAAAGCAGTCCCTTTACCATATCTTGCAGTGCTGGTTTGGTGGAGGTGTATTCTTTTAGCCTTTTGTTTGAGAAACTCCTTATTTTGCCTTCCATTTTAATTGAGAGCCTTGTTGTGTAGAGCAGTCTTCGTTGCTGGCCTTTGCTTTTCATGACTTGGAATATTTCTTGCCATTCCCTTCTGGTTTGTAGTGTTTCTGTTGAGAAGTCAGCTGCTAGCCGTATCAGAGCCCCCTTGTTTATTACTAACTCTTTCTCCCTTGCTTCCTTTAGAATTCTCTGTTTGTCTTTGATATTTGCCATTTTAATTATGATGTGCCTGGGAGTGGGCCTCAGTGGATTCCTCTTCAATGAGACCCTCTGTGCTTCTGGGACTTGTGTTAGGTTTTCTCTCCTCCAATTAGGGAAGTTTTCCATCATTACTTTTTCGAGCACCTTCTCTATCCCTTGCTCCTCTTTTTCTTCTTCTGGTATTCCTATTATATGGATATTATTATGTTTCAGGTTGTCCTGAATTTCCCTACATGCCTCTTCATTGTTTTCGAGTCTTTTTTCATTTTCTTGCTCTTTCTGGGAGTTTCTTTCTACTTTATCCTCCAGCTCTCTGATTCAATCCTCTGCTTCATCTAGCCTGCTTTTGATTCCTTCTACTGTGTTCTTCAATTCAGAAACGGTATTCTTGATTTCCTCTTGTTTTTTATTGATAGTTTCTATGTCCTTTTTCACACTGATAGAGTTTCCAGTAAGTTCCTCATAGTTTCTATATAGATTTTTGTAACTCTCTCTGAGCTCAGTGAGCTCATTGATCTTCCTTAGAACTCTTGTTTTGAACTCAATATCTGATAGTTTACATGCCTCTATTTCATTTAGTACTCTTTCTACGGATTCCTCCTTTCCCTTCGAGTGGGGGGTGTTCCTTTACCTTCCCATTATTTGTGAGACTCTTCTTTTTGCTTCTGCTTCTTAATTGATCTGTCTTGATTTCCTGACTTTGTAGTATGAACTTCTATGGTAAGAGACTGCTGTTTTTTCTTTCTGGATCTTCCTCTGATGATGTCAGATGTTGACCCTGTCTGACCTTAGGCAGTCTGAGGCTTCCAGGAATCTATTGTCTGTAGCTGTCTCCTTCAGATTTGATCTAGTCACTCTGCCCTCAGCAGGCCAGCTTAGAGACACCACAGGGCAGGGCAGAGTCCCTCCTGGGGGCAGGGCTATTTGGTCCTCTCAAGCTCAGGGGAGTGGTCTGCCTGAGCCAGATTGCTGCTGCCATATGGGGGAGGAGACAGCACTGCGACCCCTCTGGCTACTCTCTCTGTTCTCTCACCAAAGCCTCCATCTCCAGTCTCTTCTCAAGTGTCTCTAGACCACTCTGCATCCCCTTTAGCCAGGGATCTACTGTCTGTCGCTGCCACTCTGTACTTAGCAGTCAGGCTTTAGCACTACCAGGCCAGGGCTGAGTCTTTCCTGGGGTCAGGGCTATTGTATCCTCTTGCACTGTTGCCATTCAGGGGAGTAGTCTGCATAAGCAAGTTGGCTGCTGCTGTATGGGTGATGAGTCAGCACTGGGATTCCTCCAGCTACTCTCCCAGTTTTCTCCTCAAAGCCTCCTTCCCCAGTCTGTCTTCAAGCATCTCTAGCCCACTATGACCCCATCTTTGCCGGAGCCCAGGGCAAGTGGCTGCAAATAAAAATGTATGTGTTGGCCCTGTAAACAGCTCTTTGCTCCTGTCTTTGACAGAGAGCAACCCTGCCGCTTTTCACAGCTGGCTCTTATCTGTGTACATTTTGGGCTCTTGTGCTATAGGCTGGAGATCCCCGCTCATGGTTTAGGCCCAGTTCTTCTTATGGGGATCCAACTGGTCATTTCAATATCCTTCTGGTGCTGCCACCCATGGGTGCCCCGCCCACCTTCTCAAGTCTCCATTGCACTCCTTACCAGTTAGGTTGTGCCAAAGCCGATTCTTCTGTCTGTTCAAGGTAATAAGGCTCCTCTCTTGCTATTGTTCAGTTGTTTGTTCTAGGTGTTTTCTCCACAACTTAGTTGTAATTCCAGATTGGTCCTGGGGGGAGGTCAGTGTGACTTCCATTCCCTCCTCCACCATCTTGATTCTCATCCATTTCTTTTATTTTAAAAAACGTAGTTTTAAAATTTTAAATATAGGTGTTGAAAAATAATTTTTGAATGTTAGAGAAATATATACTTAAATTTTACAAACTACATGTACTCTTGCTCTTTTTCTAGAACTTTTGTAAAGATCTTCATGACATCATATTGTATATTGTAACTGCACCATCTAATTATAAGACTGAATGTATTTATTTCAATTATGTAATTAGTTATAATTAGGCTAATTATACAATTAGACAAAATCAATGGAAAATTCCTTTTTACAAATCATGAAATTTCACATGCAAAAAGCCTTCTAACATCACAGAATATTAAATTCATATGATTAACAAAATAAAATTTGATGTTATGTGATTAAACAATTATAAGCAGTTAAGTCTAAATCATTGTGAATATATAGATATATCCAAACATGCCATTTGCTAGCATAACTTTGAGAGCTGTTTATTGGGAAGAAGGGAGTCAGAGTGAATGTTTTCATCATTTTCTGCATGTGGCGGATTAATTAAGTGCATAAGGTTCAAATTCTTCCTATTTTCTATATTCCCTCAATATACTGTGTCTCCATCAGCCCCTCTGCCTCTTTGAAGGTTCCAAGATTAATCTCAGATATTAATCTAGATAATTATACTCTAGGTTCCACATCTTGACATCTCTTTTCTGATTATAAGATGTAAATCATCTCAGCTCATCCAAAGCAACTCTCCAATCCCATGTACCACTGGGAAATTATGTATTTAGACTTCACTGTAAAAGTTATTCTTTCCTTTTGTCTGTGCTTTTCATGTGCAAGTTTTGATGCACTGTTCTGTGTGAGAATAAGCTAGGGTATGGTGTGTGCAAAACATTATATTTATTGGGCCATACTTGGTGTTTATAAAGTATGGGAATCATCACAAATGGTAAGATGAATTCTCTAAGCCTTAAAATATTAATATTACTATCTAATTTATATTCTTTACTTTTGGATACCATAAACTTCAGGACAATTCTGACCATGTGCTTAGAGATTTGATGGATATCTGTACACAGATGCTGAATGAAACCAATATAATGGGTCCACTGGAAGTATATTAGTTAAGGATTGCAGACTAAAATTTTCACAATAGATAGAAAGTCAAATGAAAAACAACCAAAAAGTAACTAAAATATTATATTTATAATCAATTATTTTTACACAAGGGTCTATAAAGGTAGCAAGGTGATCTGCTTGCTAGAAGTAAACAGAGAAGTATAACAGCATGAAAAAGATTTATTGAATTTTAATAAACATTTTTTGGTACAGTTTCAGTAGAGTGTAGAAACAGTACCCAGAAAATGAGGATTAAAAATAGATTGTCAGTAGAAACAGAAACAAGAAATACTGGTAGAATATAATTAATTCTATGTAAAGAGACTGTCATTAAATATAAATCTAAATGACTCTGTTTATTCTTTGAATATATTTAATAATCATTATTACTGTATGATTGCTTTAAGTATATTGACTGTATTAACTTCTATTACATTTGTATCAGGTGCCCAGTAGATAGTAAATTCCAGAGAAATATGTATAAAGCAAAGCCCTGAGTGGTAAAAGATAGGTAGTTATGGTACTTTTCATTGAAAAAAGTATTCATTTAAAAAGTGTCTCTCCTATATTAAGTCTTGTGCTAAGTGCTTGGTACCTAACGCTAAGAACAAGACAAACACAATCCCTGCCCTTCATGTTCTTACAAGCAAGGTGAAAAGTTGACAGATAATAAATTCACTACTAATAAATGGAAAAATGAGAATGTGTTGTAAAGAAATAGCAGATCTCACAAAAAGTGATTCCTTCTCCAGAAAGTGAGGAAATGCTTATCTGTGGAAGTAGGGAGTGTTGGGAGCTAAGAATAAGATGAAATTGATTAAGCACAGAGCAGTAAAGAGCTACACATATCTAAAGAGTCTGTGGCAGAAGGAAGCTAGATGTGTGCAAAACACTAGAAGAATGAGTTAATTTAATAGCAGTGTGATTTACAATAGCCAAGATTTGGAAACCGCCTAAGCACCCATCAGTAGATGAGTGGATAAAAAAGCTGTGGTACATTTACACAATGGAATACTACCCATCAGTTAAAAAAAACAAAAAAACAACCCCCCCCCCAAAAAAAAACACATTTTGAAACAGCGTAGGTGGATCTGGAGAATATTATGCTAAGTGAATTAAACCAGCCAGTGAAGGACTAAAATCACATGATCTCACATATATGTGGAATCTAATAAACACAATAAACTAATAAACAAAATAGTGACAGAAGCTTAGATGCATGAAACAGACTGACAGCTACTAGAAAGGATGGGGATGGGATGAAAGATGGTGAAGGGATTAACCAAAGAACATTTACCCATGGATACGGATGACAATATGGGTGTTAATTTAGGGAGAGAGAGGATGGGGTAGGATGGAGGGGAAGAAAAGGAGACAAAGTGAGAACAACTGTAATAGCATAAACAATAAAAATAAATGAAAAAAATAAAAATTAAAAAAAAGAATGAAATGAGACTGGGGAGGAAAGGAGAACATAAATCATATAGCGTTGAAAGCCATGTTAGTAGCTGTTGCATTTATTTTTAAGGACAAGAGTAAACCATGTTATTTAAGCAGAGAAATGGCATGGTCAGATTTGCATATTAAACTCTTGGTTACAGATTAGGTCTTTATGTTTGCTTGCATTCTTAAACTATACTAAGCAGGGTTTTTTCAGTTGAACATAGGGTTTAGATCTAAGATTACATTTAAAAGTAAATTTAAAAAATGATCAAGATCAGATATAATTAAAGGTCAATAAAAGGATCTGAGAATGAGAATGAAGATTGAGGATGAGAGGTAGGGTTGGGTGGGGCAGGGGAAAGTGGTGCTGGGAGAAATGGAGACAACTGTACTTGAACAACAACAGCAAAATAAGTAAGTAAGTAAATAAACCAAAAATTAAAATAAAAAATAAAAATGGGCAAAGGATCTGAATAGACTCTCTCCAAGGAGGACATACAGAGGGTCCAGAGACATATGAAAAGATGCTCAACATCACTAGCCATCAGAGAGATGCAAATTAAAACTGCAATGAGATATCACCTAATGGCTGTCAGAATGGCCATCATAAATAAATAAAACACAAGTGCTGGCAAGAATTTTAAGAAAAAGGCACTCTAGGGCACTGTTGATGGGGATGCAGACTGGTGTAGCCACTGAGGAAACCAGTATGGAGCTTCTGCAAAAAAACTAAAAGTGAAACTGCCTTTTGACCCAGAGATTGTACTGTTGGGAATGTACCCTAAGAATCCTGAATCACCAATTCAAAAGAACTCATACACCCCTATGTCCATAGCAGCACTATTTACATTGGCCAAGTTCTGAAAACATCGTAAGTGCCCTTTAGAAAATGTGTGGATAAAAACATTGTGGTATATTTACACAATGGAATACTACGCAGCAGAAAGAAAGAACTCCTACTTTTTGCAACAGCATGGATGGAACTGGAGAATATTATGCTAAGTGAAATAAGTCAATTGGTGAAAGACAAACACCATATGATCTCACCTATAAGAGGAATCTAATGAACCGAATAAATTAATGAACAAAATAGAACCATGAGCATGGAAACATGGAACAGACTGACAACAACCAGAGGGTCGGGGAGGGGGATAATGGTGGAAAGAGGGGGAAGGGGCTAGACAAAAGAAAATATATGAATAACCCACGGACACTGAAAACCATGTGGGAATTGTCTGTGTGTGGGGAGGGGGATAGGCAGAGGAGTGCAAAGGGGGAAAAAGTGGGATAACTATAATAGATGAACATTTTAAAAAATGATTTAAAAATAAATAAAATGGAGGCTAGCAATCTGAAAAAAATGGGTGAGGTAGTGAATATAGAAATAAGAAGTAGTAACTGAAAGTCTAAGATTCCTGTTATCAAAGAAAGAAAATAGATTTAGAGGAGTAGTCTTGGAATTCAATTTAGACTATGTTGAGTTTTAGGTGTCCGTGAGACATCAGAATGAACACATGGAAGTAAAAATTTGGTACATACAAATCCTGAAAGAAGGGTAGAGACTGGATGTGGTGGTTGGGGGAATGGGGTTTGTAGTAAAACTTCATCAGCAAGGCTAAGATCACCTAGAGGAATTTTATAGTCAGATTAACTATGGAATAAATAGAATTTCAGGAAATACTAACAATTAAGTGTTCAGAGGAGGAAAAAAGGTATAGAAATACAAGCAGTAACAGTCAAAGAGGTAGGAGGAGTAGGATTTATCATTTCATTAAAATATTATCTGTCAACTGGTTCTAGAATAGCATTTTCTTTCAACTAGGCTTTCTAACTAAGCATATTTTTCTAGGCATTATATCTTGTTAATGTAAATGGTAACTCTGTAGTACACTGAGAACTTGTTTGAAATATAAAATTTCCAGAAACACACACACTGACTCTGTTTATATCTGTGTGGGGTGTATTTGTATTTGTTTGTAGAGAAAGGAAGATTGTTGCTTATACTACAGAGGAAAATGCTAAAGATGTGACTGAGTTAAGAATGAACTTTGAATGTAAGTGAAAGGAATTATGGCCAAATGCACACTGAAGGAGAGATTGAGTTGAAACATTTGGAAACCTCTATGTGCCTGCCTGTGTGAGCAAGCTTTTGTTTGTTTCTTTGTTTTTCGTTTTTCTTGCAAATGAACAGGCAGTGCCTTTATATATTGTCCCACTAAGTATTCTGATCCCTTTGAAGAATGTATGCAAGTCCTGCACTTTTTAGGATTTGAGTGGTGTTACTGACGCAAAATAAAAGAAACATGTCGTTTTATAGATTTTATCTGGTAAAGAAATTCACATTTTGGAAATTGCTATAATATCTTCACCGTTAAGTTACTTATGAGAGGATCTATTTTGAGAAGATGCACTGACTTTGGAAGGTAAAGAATTCCAGGAAACCTAACTTGAATTGGGCAGAAGGATTATTTTTCCTTTTTATTGTTGTTTGCTCTTTTTAAACTTTGAACAATGTTAGTTTATTTTAATGGTTTCCTGGCTAATCAAGAGTTTGTATGATATTTCTGGTCACTTACCTTATTTGAGTCTATCTGCAATTTTGCAGATTTACCTAAGGCACCTAGACCTTGAACTCTTGAATGTAAAATAACAACAATAATATAGCTATGGTCATGAATACTTCTTTATGCAGTTTTAGATTTATCATCTCTCACTCCTCCATATTCACAAATTATTTATGTATATAAATGTAGATTACCTATCATTAGATTGACTTCATTGACTTTGTTCTACCAACACTGTTTCATTTATTGGCTCTTCTTCAGAATCCTTTTCTTTCATAACATTTCATGTTGAGGTTTGCATAGATTGCAGTATTTATTGAATAAATTTCATTATTAAGTACACTGTTCTGATCTTTGCATAATAATTTGCATAACCACCACCAAAAATAGATCCACCTCCAGGAAGCTAGTTTGCAAAGAAAATGTTATGAATTTTCACTGTAGTCTGTTCGTTTTAATCTCTGGAGATATTATTGTATTACTTTTAAATGCAATGACTTTTCAAAATTTAGGGCATTTTCCTTTAAAAAACAATACAATCTACCATATTATATTCTGCTAATTATATGATTCAATACAATATAATTCCATGATTCATTCATTCATTTATCCATTTTGGTTACTATGGACTTTTTCTAATGACCTTTTTTACATTTTCAGGGTGAAACAAAGATCTTAAAACTAAAGAATCTTCGACCTCAGGATTATGCTAATTATAGCTGCATTGCTTCAGTGAGGAATGTTTGTAATATTCCTGATAAGATGGTTTCTTTTAGACTTTCCAATAAAACAGGTAAGGGACTGTCTCTGAAAGTTTTATGTTTATTATCAACAACTAATGTTTAATGGCTCTTTAGCTTTTTTATAGACCAAATGTTTTCTGTAGTGTATGTCGGAAAAAACATCCTTTTCTTTCCCAGATAATTCTGTGATATCTGAAAAACTTTTGGTAAATGTACACTACAGAATTTAGTATGTTTGTTTATGTAGCATACAAAATTATAGTTCTTGACAACTGAATTCACAAATGTCACAAGCAAGTCTCTTTTACTCTAGTTCAAGTAAAAAAGTTAATTGACAATTTTAAGTAGGTATTTTTTAGAAAGTATTTTTGTAGAAAATATCAAAACATTAGCAAGACTGAAACTTAGCCTCTATTTAGTAATATAGGTCTTAGAGTAAATGCAAACATTGAGAAGAAATTGCCAAATGAAAGAGCAAAGAGAAGTCATGTGGATGAGCTATCTTTTGTATGACAGTGTATAAACAATCACCTTAACAAATTAGAATTCAACTGGTTTTGAGAAATTTTTGGTGCAATTAAGGTAAATTTTTATTATTAAATAACTATATTAAAAGAAAGCATTACAATTAGTTTTTTCATTAACAAAAACCTTAAGAAGTATGGGCCTTGGTGTGCCTGTTTTTAAGCCTTGGCTCTGCCACCATTAGCTCTTGGATCTTGTCGAGCAAGTCACTTCACCCTTCTTTACCTCAGTTTCTTCATAAACTCATAAAGTTGTAGGAAAGAATTAATAAGTTGATATTTATAATGCACTAACTTTATTAGTTCTTCCAACACAGAGCTAGTCAGCAACTCTATTCAGCTCAAAAGAATTAAACCTAGAATTTTTTTTGAAAGATGAGAAAAAAAATGTGTACTTATACATGGATTTAGCAATGCATGTTCCAATGTGTTGTTAAAATTTTAAAAGATTATTTATTTCTTTATTTATTTATTCATCAGAAACTTACTGGGTTTCCATTTTGGGTCAGCAATGGGTCAGCATTTTAGGTCAGCATAGGGATATTGACTAAGAGGTAAATTGCCTTAAACTAGAGAAATGCTTTATTAAGCACCAGATAAAAATCATTAGAAGAAAGCAAAAGGAGGATGTGAGAGGCAAAATTAAACTTCATCAAGAAGGACGTGGAACACTTAATAGAAACTATGTTTCAGAAAAAAATACAAATATCAAGTCTTAGTAGATCTAAGACATAAAAGTTAATAAACTCATTTTGCTTGAAAAAGAATATAGGATATTGAGAAATAAAAATCAATGATTATCATATAAGAATTGGGTATAATTATATTGTTCTTTTGGTATGAAATATTTTGTGAATTATGATAATTAGTTTTGTATCATAAGTAATTTTGTATCCTCAATGGGTTGTTTTGAGGATGAACTAAGTCAACATAAACAAAAATTCTTCAAAGACTAACAAGTACAATAAAATTATATTTAATATTTTTATGCTGCAGAAATATATGCTTTTATTAGTTCCCAACGTCCCACAGCTAATAAGGAGTAGAAAGAAGATTGATATCAATGTTTGAAGAATGATCTTAAATAGGATTCTGACTAGCTATTCACCATTTCTGTAGAGCTGGAGAAAATGAACTTAAATCTCGGCCAGAGTGTTTTATTAGGAATAAAGACTTCTTAAAGGTGAAAGGAGATTACCACAAGAGGTGAAAGTCTTTTCAACGCCTGACGTTTTTTAAAGCAATTGAGTGACTTTATTTTTGAGATGATTTTTAGCAACTGCTGGCTCAAAAAACAGAGACTTGACTACCTATCTGATGGAGAGTATAGGGGCACTCTCAGCTTTCTGCTTCATTCTTTATATTTCAGGCTAAAATACTGTATATCTGGATCAAACAAACAAACTATTATTCTCTTTTATCAGTTATCTCACAAAAATTTAGATTGATATTTATGACATAATGAGCATTAGAACTATGGTAAATAATTGGGTTTAAAAATATAAACTAGTACCTTGCCTGACTCTTCAATAACTGTAATCAGGTATGTTGTTTGCCTGATGCTTTACATATTCAAACCAGGTTTGCTTCAGCACTTCGCCCATCTGGCTGTTCTCAAAGTTGGAATAGTTTGTGCATTTCAAATAGATGAAATCATTGAGGTAGCTCTCAAAGTATATCAGAAATAATAAATTAAGCTTTCAGTATCTTCATGTAAACAAGTCTGTAAACTTACAAATAAGTGCAGAGAGCCTAGTTCATTGCTTTTCTATCATTGGGAAAAGATCATGAGTCACAATGGCCATAATGGATGTGAGAGTCAGGTGCTCTCTTTGGGTTTTATTCTTGTCAATCTCTAAATACATAGGTAAAGTGCTCATGTTTTTAACTCTTGATATGCAGAATGTCAAGGAAAATTTGTAACTTATTGAAGGGGAGAATAGTCTTTTATAAATACTGTTTGACTCACCGGCTAATATGTGTATGAAAGTGCAGCTTCGGAAATAATTTTTGTAATGAAGATCAAATAATTGAGTAAAATATATATTTTGGCACAGATAAAATTTCATTTTAACATCTCTATAGTGAAATAAAAATTTTAATTGCAGTAACTTTATTATCTGATATGCACGATGCCCAAGTGACATAGCATATAAAGATGAAAACCATGTCTGCTGTGGATAAGGATTTCTAAAAGTTTTGCCACTGAACAATTCAAACATGGAGTACAATTTCCTGACCATCTCATACCTGCTGAATTAGACTTTCTGAGGAATGACCTAGTAATGGATATAATTTAAACAAGTATAAAATAAGTGTTTTAGAGAGTAAATATTGTGTTTGTTACCAGGCTGGTTTCTGTGAACCCATGTCATTTTGTGAATGAAACTTTGATTATTAAAAATCAGATTTTTAGAACTACTTAGAAGACCAATATCTGAGTGTTATTTTAAAGTCAATATCATCTATAGATTTACCAATAATGTGTTTTCTTAACTTTCTTAATATGAATTGGCATTATAGTAGAGCTTGTAATTTTATATCTTCCATGAAGTATCTAATCATTAGTTGGCTTCTGTTGATTACTTGGCATGCTATGAAAAATCTCCTGCCATAGAAATGCCATTATTTTTCATACCTAATCTAGCTGTCTCAGATCTTATTATAAAAACTCATAGAATGTTACCATAAAGCATTTTTCATAAATATCAAGTATGATGATAATTTATTTCCTGTCACACATACTCCATGACTAATTGACATAATGTTGCCACAGTGTCCAAAAGTTGGTTTGGTTGTTTTCCTACTCATGTTTGGAAGAACAAGAATATTAGTTCTTGATTGGTAAATTCTTAATGTAGAAGTATTTTCATAATTTATTAAAATAAACCTGTTAAAATGAATAAATTTAGAATATTAACATAGGTATATTTAAAATTATTGTAATCATGGTAATGTTGAATATAAACTATTTTAAATTTCTCAAATTATGTGTGTTTTTAACATAAGGAGACAGGAATTATGATAGAATAATTTAATTTATTTAAACATTTAGAACACATATATTAATGTTTCATGATTTCAAAAGCAAATAAGAATTAAGTAGTTTACTTAATTAGAATGAAACACATATTTTGTACTTACTTGAGAGGGTATGATGAATTCTATAAAGAGATAGGACAGGTGGGGCTAATTTACTCAATTATATAGGACTTTTGATCCAGCCTGCACAAACTTAACATTTGTAAGAATTAAATGGGCATTATATCTTGGAACCAAGTCTGTGAAAGTATCCCTGGCTACAGAAATAGGGTAAACTTATATTCCTTCCTTCTCTTCCTTTCTTTCTCTCTTTCTTCTTTTTATTCTCTTCTTTTTTCCCTCCAGTATGTCTCAGTAAATTACCATGAAAAATAATAGAGGTTAAGGGAACATTTCTGTTCCTTATATTAGATAACTATTATTTGTGCTTATTATTTTAGATAACCCATATGGAAGTTGTAAGAAATGCCTGGTAATTGCTGTGAGCCTCAGTTTTGTATGCTGTGTCTATTCGTGGTTTAGAGGAATTTAATTGACTTATCTAAATGTTAGGAGAAATAAAATAATATTTCAGCTTTGGAATTTTAAGGGAATACCTGTGGATAATAAAAATAGTGTGGACATTGACACTTCCTCTTGTAAAACAGTGTGCCCATTGTCAGATAGAGCTGGGTTTAGTACAAAGGAAGTGTGGTTATTACTGTCATTTATGCCTGGGTAATAACCGCATGCATTTTTCTTAACTATATGGATATTTGAGCTGTTTTCAACATCTGGGAAATCAGTAGCATCCTATATTAGAATCTAGATTTTTTTTCATCAACAACCACTACTTTAAAGAAACACTAAATTCTTAACAAATACACAGTGCAGATATAACGACTTCCTTTATGTCTTCTTGGGCTGTCATAACAGAATATCACAAACTGGATGTCTTGAACAACAAATTTTACTTTCTCATGGACTGGAGTCTGTAAGTCCAAGATTACGGTGCTGTCAGGGTTGATTTATAATGAGGCCTGTCTTTCCTGGCTTGTAGACAGCTGCCTTTCCCTGTGGCCTTTCTTCTGTGTTTCATGAGGCTGAGCAAGTTCTCGTGTCTTTTCCACCTCGCATAAGGACACCATCTGTATTAGGTTACCTCCCTAAAAAGGTCCTATTTCTAAATATAGGCATAATGGGGATACAGCTTCAACATATCAATTTGGGGAGAGCAAAGTTCAGTCAATCACACTTTCGGATGTTCTTCGAGTTTACAGTTCCTTTTAATACTTTTAGACACATTTATAATACATGTTAAATCCAGGCAAGAAATGAGCCAGCCATTTAAAGAAAAGAGCCTATTATTTAGTAGAATCTCAACTTAAAAAGGGAACTCTATTCAGCGTATTTGTGTCCCTACATTCTTAACTCTAGAGAAATGGGAAGGAAGCAACTGTAAAGGAAGAAGAAAAGATAAAACTTTCACGGGAAACATACATCACTTTTGTAAGAGTATCATCATACATTTTTAAAAGCATGGTCAAACTATTAGCATACAGACAGACACAAAAGATGTATCAATGAACCTGTGTATTTTATTCTGATTTTATTTTATTTTTATACTGGAGAAGTTAAAATGTAAAACAAAAGAAAAAAAACAGAATAAAAACAGAAAAAAATTTCATTTTTTCATACACTAAAATATTGGGCATATGAATGGCTTAGTAAGAATTTTTGTCATAGATAATTCAGTTTTTTAAAGCAACAGTATTTACTACTGCAGAAACCAACAGAACACAACAAATGTTATTAAAGTATTGTTGATATGCCATCTTTAGAGAATGAGATGTTTCTTGTAACTCTTTTACATAAATATTGAAAGTCAGAAATCTAAGGTTTAAATTTTGGATCTCCAAATTTGGAGATTTTACTTAGCTTTCCTATTTTCTTTTTGCTCCCTAAAAATAGGGATAACACAACATCCACATTATTTGGTTTTGTGGGTTATAAATTTGTGGGCTGTTAAATGAAGAACTTTTAAAAAGGATCAGCATATAATAAATACAATAAATAGTAATTATAATTGTATTGGATTTGTTAACCTAGATAATAGAAATAAAGGATAACATTGGTATCATCAGTAATCATGATGTGATAATGATAAGAATCTTAGAATTTTTGCTAGGATATGGTATATAGCTTCAACCATTGATGACTAATCTTGAAATAAATACACAATCATTTTATGAATTATATTTATCAGTGGTTAAATTAAATATTAATATTTCCCAGAAAAATCTATAGACATGAATATGTATTCTGGTATATTTTTATCTAGATTATTATTGGCATAAATGTTTAACAGAAATATACAGTATTACTTTGTGACATTGATAATAGTATATGAGGAAAATTAAAGAAACTTGCATTTTTGTTGATATGCAACAGTTCCTTCATCTGAGTGCTCTGTCATTTCCTAAGGAAAGAAAATTTATGTATGCTCTATTCTCATTAATGTGGCTTTAGAAATGTGAAACTATAGATGGTGAGTATATGGTGATCTGGGGACAGAAGCAATGGTCATTATGGGGTTTCAACTTTGATCTTCCTGAGACTGTTTCCAGAGCAACAAGATGACCCAGATTTTTCAGAATTCTATTACCATAGTAACAGAAAGTTAGCATGTTTCTGGGATCTCCCTACACCTGTACATTTTCATGTCTTAGCAATGAATTTTTCGGGTTCATTATATCCAAGGTTGTTCTTGAACTATGAGTTCTTACATAAAATATCCCTCGTAAACTATTAACTTTCCTGGAAGAAAGAACAGCCCAAATAATGTAAATAGCTAACTCAGAAGAAAATAAAAAGCATTGTTAATCAAATGAAAGACAACATCATTATATTTATTGAAAGTGAAATCAATTATTGAAATCCTATGTTACAAATTAACATAAATATTTTGGAGCATATCAAATAGTTTGTGTTTTATAAGTTACTATTAATATGCTATGAAACTAATTATCATAGCATAACTTAAAAGTTTTCAAAATAATACAAAAAATGCAAACTGTGTGTTTTTTATCTTTTTTCAGTGGGTTGAATGAAGATTTGCTAAAATAAAGTAACAATATTTTTAAGTTCTTGAAATTATTTGATTTTTAATTTTAAACTTCTCCTATATTACGGATTTGGACACTATGGCTTAGTACTTTCGAAAGTTCTGTTGTTCTGGTAAAAACTTAAAAATTTTTAAAAAATTAGGAAAATAGGATGATTATTATCTTATCAAACAACATTTGCCAAATATATATATATATATCTATATATATATATATATATTTAATTTAAAGAACAGGCAAAATGTAAACAGCTTTCCTTTGAGTGTGCCATAAGTGTATGTTTTTCACTTCATATACTGATATCACCAAATAAACATATCATTGTTAAAACTCCATGCTAATTTGTGTTCTCAAGGCATCCTCTGACCCTAGCCACACCACTCACAGGGTTTAACACACTGTGGTGTGGCTAAGGTTAGTCTGTGGTCACTGTTGACATCATCAAGTCATGTGACCTACAGTAGCCATCAGTTAAAAGATCCACATTGGTTCATGAGGGTTTTTAATTAATTTTGAAGGAAAGAGAGTCCGTATGGTGGTCCACATAGTAGGAGTTAAGGTATCTAGTGTATTGTTACAGAGACTGGGAGGAGAGAGGACACTGAGAGTCTGGAAAAAGTGGACAGACTGCATATCAGAAATGCATCAACCTTCTGACTGTAAATCCAGACGCAGCATGTACTTTTGGTTTGCTGTTGTCACAGCTATTTCCAAAGCATCACAAAGATTTCAGTTCCCTCAGTTTACATTTTCTGCAAAGTCTAAGAGCAGCTTCCCTACCTCCCAATAACAACATACCCTTCTTGATTTAGTTGCTACTATTATATGGCAAAAGAAAAGTAGGCATGTCCCATTGTTCTGTAATATACTTCAGCTTATGTTTTGAACAGCATTTCTTTCTATCATCTCTTCTTAGTCTCAATGCCTTAGTTGCAATATTGTACTACTTGAACCTGTTTTGACTGCATTCTTAAAGCACATACTGTCCAGTAAATGTGCAGTAGTCAGCAGTACTGGTTTCTGATAGACACATTGTGTAATACAATTTTATTGATGGTGTTTGGCATAGATAGGTATGACAGTTGTATGAATCTACCCTTTAGGTTTTCACTTTGGCCTTTCAACATTGTTCTCAAACAACTCAGAGGCAGGAATTTTAGTCAGATTAGTAAAGTACTAGAAGTAAATAGTGTTTTGTCTCTTTAGCAAAATCCAGCGACACCAGTTTGTCTTATTTTACTGATAAGAGGTTGTAGTTATAAAATTCTAAAATGTAGGAAATTCATATAGAGTGACCTAACAAGTAACAATAGAGAAGAAATTTCTTCAAAATTACTGTCACATGTTAAGTGCAAATTAATATGTATGTTTCCAAAGTGAAGAGAGAAAACCTTAGGCACAATAGGAAAAAATAAATAAAATTATTGGGAAAATAATAAGCATTATATGGGTTCTTGTTAAATTTCTCTGGGATTGAATCCACTAAGACAATTGCCGAGATGGAACAAAAAAGAGAAAAGAAGGCCAAACTCCTATTCTTGCGTTTTTATAATTCTCTTGATCTTGATTAGGAATAACTAATAACTAAGCTCCTGCCTCATTCCGTATTGTCTTTCAATTTTAAAGTAGCTCAATCTGATGAAAACTGTAATGTTCATGCCCTTTTCCTTTTGGAACTGTAAGTAAAAAACAACCCGATGAGATATCTATATGCATTTTGACACTATCGACTGTACAAAGAACCTGAAAATTCAGTGAATATAGAGTGGTGTGTGCTTAACATTGGTTTGTGTGTTTTAGCAGAATGTGAAATATTAATACATGTTTAGAAAATCATTATAACATATATAGAACTCCACATTGAAAGAATATCTAAGATGGATTTAATTCTCAAGTTGCTGGAAAGTTAAATGGGAAAATCAATAAAGATCAATATTAAGAACTTCAAGAAAAACAAATATTGATTTAACATTAAAAACAAATGGTAAATATTTGTTTCCTCTGCAAAGATATTTCAACAGCTCATATTAATCATATAAAATGGGGAAATGTGGACTTACCAAAATGTGTATTGAAAATAATCAGAACTAAAATGGAAAGCTCTATTTTATGTAGCTTTGAGAAATAAAATAATGGCAGGACACTTTATACATGCATTTCTTATGTGTAGAGAGGAATTGAATTAAGAGGTGATTCCATCAATGGTTTATCTTTCATATTAAAATAGTTTGAAAAGGGTTTTATTGGCTTTTAATCTTCCCTCAAGAAATATTTCATTTTGTGCAGCTTATTTAGTTTCTCTACATATGTTATATTACAGTATTATCTTACTAAAAAAATGAATAGCTCCTTTATCTTGTAGCAGCATTGTCCTAGAACATGGCAACAATATATTTAAATGTTCTCTGAATGTCTGAAATCCCAAGATAAGAAATATAGCTAGTTTAGTAGTTAGACTTGAATTGACTTCTGTTAGAATTAGATTTGTAATAGTAGGGTTAAGTAGTGTTAATATTTACAGCATGTCAACATCATACTGTAGTGATACCCACTACAAGACGTATAGTTAAAAATTGTCATTTTCTGCATGATAAACCACAATTTTAGGACTTTGTAATTCAGTCCAACAAATTGTTAACTGCACAGAAAACTTGGAATCAAGGCCCTGTGCTTTGGCGTATTTATTTTTTACCAAATTATGTTCTAATTCTTTTTCTGCCTTTTTCTTTTTTATTTAATTAACCATAGGGAAGGAATATCAATAAACACATAATGGTTAAAAGTACTTAAAAGGAGAAAATCTCCCCAGAACACATTTAACCCTTTATAAAACACAAGCTATACATTTCTCATGTTGCTCAAGGCAGGATTCTATTCATTGAGGCACTCTCATGTCCTAGAATTAGACTCCTCATTCTAACATCTAATCCACACACATCTTTTGAAGGCAAGAGCAGCAATCCCAGCCATGTTGTTGGAAACAGGTACTTTGTAAGAGTGGAGGTATTCATGACACTGGACTTATCTGGGCTGTAACCCAACTCAGGTAATCTAGAAAGATGTTTTTTATTCTATTTTATAAAACTACTTCTAGAATTCAAAGTAAATAACCATCATAATGTTCAAGGGTGTTAAGTATGAATGTATATACAATTTGCATGCTTTGATATCTTTTATCTGACCTTTAGTCCAGAATTGCATTCAGCAAAATATGACCACTTTTATCCTTAACATAGTAGCAGTAGTAGTATTTTATAGCATACTTTAGAAGCATCAGCAAGTAATTTCTCCCTCCCTCCCTCTCTTTTTCTATCTTTTCATTAATAATACCTAAAATAAATATATAAACGCATTATTTCTTTTCTTGCTTTTTAAAATTGTACTTACCTAATCTGACATTTTGGGGATGACAGTTGAAACAGATGGAGGCTTGGTTAATAGTTTATCTTTGAGGCCACACTTAACTAGTAGTCCATGTGATAATATACTAGTTTATCTTATTCTTCCTTCCTGGTAGATTATTAACTACCCCATCGAAAGAAGACTTTTCATGTTTAAATTCCAACTCCTTAACTCTTGAAATCTGAAAATTTAAATAACTGAGCCCATTATAGTTACATAAAATATGGCTTCTGTATCCACATATTTAATCAATTATGTATTAAAATTATTTTTTTTAATGTTACATTCTTGTTGACATGTACTGTGTAGCTAGGTCTATGATTGTTGCATCAGTTTGAACATAATCAGACTTTTTTCTTGTTATTATGCTTTAAAGAATATGATAAAACAAATATTTATAGAATATTTACATTATATCGATTATTATAAGTAATCTAGAGATGACCTAAAGTATACAGGAGAATGTGCATAGGTTACATGAAAATACCATACCATTTTATATAAGGGACTTGTGGACTTCTGGATTTAGGTATCTGTTGGGATCTTGGGACTAATCTGTGCACAAACCAAGGGACAACTATGTAGGTTAGGAGTAAACATACCCTGAGCAATGATCTAAGAGCCTCTTCCAAAGACACTTCAGAATTTAGGCTTTTTAATTATTACTTAGGTGGTTCACAAGTTCATGTTACCTTCTATTCTGAATGGTATAATTGTTTAAGAATCTGAAGAACCAGCCATGTTTTCTTTGTTTGTTTGTTTGTTTGTTTTTTGTTTTTCTTGCCCTTCCCAGATTTATATAATATAGTAGTGGATGGTAAAGTTATCTATCCCCTTGCTCTCGTAGAGAGGTAACACCAACTCTCCCTATGACATAAAGATCATCAAGAATTCAATTAGAACTTGGGAAAATCAACTTTATTTTCACTTTGTAGTTTATATGCAATGCGTTTTATCCATCCTAACCCAGGCTGCCTAGATTAGAAGCCCAGTTTTACTATTCTCTACCAATGTGATCTTTGGCAAGTTATCAAAATAGTTTTTCAGATTAGTAATAAGGTAAATAGGTAATAATAATATCTACCTCATACAATTAAATAAGTCAATATATGTAAAGCTTTCTGAAGAGTGCCTGGCACATATTAAGAACTATAATTGTCTCCATCTAATTGCAAACACCTCAAGGGTAGGATTTTTGTCTATTTCACTCTATTATCTCCAATACCTATAACAGTGCCGGATACACAGTCATAACTTAATCAATACATGAATTAATTTTTTCCTACAATGAAACATAGATATATTCTCTGCTTGCACTCAGTTTATTTTGTTGCTATCAAAGACCTGGTTAATTAAACTCCTGATGTGATTTGTTTAATCTTTGCTATGTCTTGGAATCAGTTTAGACACTGGAGTAACCTGAGCAATCTGTGTCATCAGATTAGGAGGCTACATGCCCAGGTATTTTCCCACTGAAGGTATAAATTGGTCTAGGTGGTCTTTTAGAAGTTACCTAGGCAGAATTCCCTTGATGTTTAGAGGAGCAAACAGAGGCCCCGCCAAGTTAAATATGCTCACCATTACTTGTTAACATTAGCTATGAAGCAACCTTAGTCAAAGTTACTGTAAAATGAAATTACAGAATCATAAAAGGTGTCAAAATATTATACAGTGTCCCCAGGATATATAATAAAAAAAGTCTCTATCAAACCAGTAAGAGAGTAATCAACAAGAAAGTACCTTTTTCTATGAATCTCTCTGTGTTGTAACACTGGCAGTAGAGATACCAGCTGCCTCCATTTCAGCAGCTGTGGTTGCCAGAGCAGAATTATTGTGTTATTTGCTTTGCCACTCTGGTGAGGCTTTAAGAAGTATAGCTGCAAGATCAACAGCAGATGGTCTTAGAGCTGATGTCTTTATCTGTTCTGCCGCTGCATGATATCACACAGAAGAGCCTTAAATATTGACTGATTTTAAAGTCCATATTGAATAATATACATACTAGTTCTCTTATAACAAAGACTCTTTATTTTGGTTTCAGAGACATAATTTGTCTTAATTACATGATTTATGAATAGTAATGTACATGTTATAACTAAACAAAGAATTAAATGCAAAGAAGTGTAAATAATATGTTATATTGCTTTTATATGAGTGGTATAATAAATGCCAGTAGAGAAATTCTTTGCCATCACCTTGTTAGTAATATAAAGCATACTTAAGTTTAGATGGGTTGAACAATGAAACTTTTGTCAAGTTGTGATAACTACTATTTTTCAATGAATGGCTCATGGAATCCTGAGGCATATTCACATTCTTTAATGTTTTTATTTTCTCTTAAGTTTATGATGAATTGTCAGGCATTAGATGGAATGTTTCTTCTCTGATCTTTAAATTCAACACTCTTTTTTCCAATTAAGATGTTATTGAGCTTCTAATTCTTTTTCAGAACCATTTCTGGGTGCTGTTGGTACACATTTGAAAACCATTATCCTTTTCACTCTGATGTCCTGTTCCTAGATATGTCACAGTGGAAGGGTAGGGATAAATGTTCTAATGCGAGGAGTGGGTACTATAAGCTGCTATGCTTATAAAGAGGGAGCAACTCATTTGGCTCGGACATAAAACTAGGAATTTGGTGAAGAATTAATATTGACATTTGACCATGGAAAAGTGTTCAACTACTAGGTTTTACCAGGTGCATAAGCATTGGAAGAGAATTCCAGTCAGCAGGAATAGCAAGTTCATACTCCTGCTGATCTTGTGAAGAGGACATCTTTGCATATCGACACGTATTTCTAAAATCATCTATAAAGAAGAGGAAGATTCCATGGCCAACCAATTCCTTACTTGGAAGTTCCTAGCTTGGATTTTTCTCTCCATTACAGATGACCCTCTGGGATTCTGCTTCAGCAGTATATTGATGCTTAATTTCCTGTAAATTTGAATGAGACCAGATTTTTTCAAGATTTTATCTGTTGGCAAAAAACAGTAAGGGGCTGTTTATCAAGGGAGAGAAATGTATATGGTGCTAAAGTTCTTCATTATATGTTTCCAATATTTATCAATACTTTTCAGGACATTAAGTGTTAGTAACCTAACTATTGGCATAGTTTATTGACTGAAATAAATTTTTGAGTTTATTATCTTTTGCTCAACTTGGAACAAAGTTCCATTTCTATTTTTTTTCATTTATCTTGGTCTATGAATAGATTGAAATGTAAATGGCACTTGTTCTATTTTGTAGAGTCTCATTTCATTGAGGTAACTTCTGGCAAACTTTTTCACTCATTGTGCTCTAATGACATAAACATCCAGGTCAGAGATCATAAATGCACATGACTTCAGAGAACAAGAAGATGATGTAAATATGTGAAGTAACCTAAGACAATGGGGGTTATGGGGAGAGGGCTGGTTCTCCTCCTGCTAGGATATATCTTCTGTGTGCAGGGGTTCTTTGGCTGTTTTTTTCACTGATATATCCCAAGTGTCTATCAGAGGACCTAATACATAGCAGGTGTTCACTAAATACTGCATGAATGAATGAATATGTTGAAATGTGTTATATTAGGGAGAAAAAGCAATACTTAACAATATTCTTTCCTAATAATAATGATGACAAAAGATACTGCGCTAAGCAAACAAAACTCTTTTAGGGAAGTCTTTTATTTTGGAACCCATGGTATTGTAAGCAATGTCACTTTCAGTAGACTTTCATGTAATTTTCCATAAAGGAACACACTTACTCTGCCTTCTCAATAATTCCCAGAAATATATTTCCTGTGAGTATTAAAATAATGAGAAATGCATGTTAGCTTCAACATCTGTAGGAATCTCTCTCTCTCTCTTGCATTAGATACTATTCATAAATACTACTTCAAATACTGCTATTCCTGGAGCATCGTTTTAAGGAGAATTTTCCAATATGATAGCACTCCTGGGCTTCATGAGAATTGATCAATACGTCAATAAAAATGTTTTCATAATTCTGCAATGAAACAAGTTGCTTATTTTGAGTTTTCAAGTAAACTTCTAATATTTTCTCATTTTATTATGTAAAATGTTCACCACTACCTGTATTTCATTGAAATGTGTGCTGAAAATGGATTTCAATGAAATTCATGAAAAATTAGTTAATTTTATATTATCCCAGGGCAATGATTAGTTCTTCTGAGAGAAACTTTTTCTCTGTTTCCTGAATCTATAAGCACAGCTTAAGCATGTCTCTTCACACAAAAGCTGGACTTGGTTTGTTATGATTTGTATATTTTCGAGTTTAACAAATGTGAGGCTATGGAACAGAAGCAGAAAGTTAATCATATATTTTTTTCCTCTCCCTTGAATTCATACCATGCTCATATTAATTTTATTTTATGTATCCTAATGGACAAAGGTGCCCCTGCTCACCACTAATCCTCCCTTGTTCTTCTTTCTTAATCTTTTTCACATTATCTCCAAGTCACCAACCACCAATCATTGAAATTTACATGGAAAGGAGGTCCTAGCAGACTCTGTGGGTGTCCTACCTTCTCTTAGCATGTTCTGGAGGTTGCTGTAGTTTCTTTTATAGATTCCATATTCAATATCCTTCTGTCTGAGGACTTTCTCTGGACTGCAATGTGTTCAGTCAAAGCATGAGGCTGGAAAGTTAAGACCAACAGAATAATCCTCAATCCTCAACTAATGAGGGACAAGAGTTGGTAGATAAACACTCTGCCCAGCCTCCTTGCTCTTCAGAAGGAGCGTTCTGAGATATGTTCTATATAACACTCTCTTAAAGGGTTCCCAGAAGCATAGGGCCAGGTTTTGCACAGCGACAATCCATTCACAGATGCTCCTTTACTGGTTGTTCTTCCTTTCCTATCCTTCTTCTCTGATCTTTTAATATACTTCCTGGAATCACCACTCACATTCGCTACTTGTATCAGTACCTACTTTGGGGGGAAATTCAAACTAAGACAGATATCATTCTAGCTGAGGATATTTTTATTGGAGTACTGTTTTTTTCATGTTTCTTATTTCTCATGATTTTCTCTATGACTCACTTTCTAATTCTCATATTACTTCTATTCAAAGGAACACATCTTTGAATAGCTCTAACTCAAGGCAACTGACAGCTTTGTACAGTAGTATGTGCTTTATATCAATTCAATCCAAGAGTCTAGGGTGGAAAAGTAAACTCCTACTTAAAAATGAGAAGTCTCAGATCTACGGAGGGCCAAAGTCTCTAACAATATAAAGATGATTAGCATGGAACTTATTTCAATTATTTAAACCATCTTTATCTTAAATAATTCATTATATTAGGTAGCAGTAAAAACAGAACACCCAGGAAGTCATTGATCTCAGCTAAAATAGTATACCATTCCTACAGAATTTATTCTTAATTAACCCCAAACTAAATCTTTCTCTCACACATCCAGAGGACCTTATGAGGAACTGACTCACTAAAATTTGTAGTGGACATGTATCTTAGTCTACAAACTCAAATTTGAAGATATGTATATTCTCTTATTACTTTATAATACAAGTTCAATTTTATATCAACCATAATTTTAGAAATTTTGTCTCGATGTGGAGTTGTCATTTCCACCAAGTTTTGTTTAAATAAATTCTAAGGGGTGATATGTTTGACCAAAGTCACACATATGGGATCTGAATATTTTGGTAGGCATGTATCACCTGAGACCTCTCTCATTCCTATTATCTTGGCTCATTCAGTCTGGCCTGTCTCTCTTCTTTCATTCCACCATTGTGGTGATGGTTGTTATTCCTCTCAAATATAGAACCTTTCCTGTTAGACTCACTATGTCCTTGTATGTCTAGCCAGTCACACTCAGTGATCTCAAACAAGGGATCCAAATGTTTGGGATTTGGTGTGGAAAACAAGAGGTCAGTTCTATCTCTTTCTTGTTCCCACTGAAGTATCTGTTGCTCAGCCCAAGAAAATTCACCCACCCACAGGAAAGGAAATAAGAATTCCATTTCTCAGAGATATTTCCTAAAATACATTTTCCATATTGTAGTTATTCGGTTTAGGGTTTTGGAAAATAAAAACAAGAGGCCTTTCCTTTCTTTTCCCTCTTTTCCTTTCCCTTCTTTTCCTTCTTCTCTTCTACCTCCTCTTCCTCCTCTTTCTCTCTCTTTCAGCCATTTTATTTCATCCCATTCCTCCCAGGACCTATCTATCTAATCTATCGACCATCTACTGTATTCCCATCAACAAGCACATGGAACATGCTAAAATGTTGTAGTGATAAACAAGAAAGACTACTTCTATAAAGACCCGTGCCTTCCATCATCAAGTACTGGGTTAAATATCAGTCTGAAATTCTGACTGACAGGTATAAGCAGTGTGTGTGTACTATGATAAAAAAAGATTTACTTGGGATTATTATTATGTGATTTGAGCCACGTTTTATCAATAACTATAAATATTTAAAGTACTAGGTGGTGTTTTACTTAATTTGAAGGATTCCTTGTGTTTACATATTTCACCTTTTGCTACTTTTTACTTGGTTTGATGAATATCCCAAATAAAAATCACTGCTGTCATTCATTATTTTTCTTGTCCTCTTTCAACTTTCATGTTTAGTGTATTTCTTTCTTAAAAATGAGCTTAAAATAGTAATCTCTCTCTCCCATGTCACTGTGAAGAATGAGTAGATGTATAGATCCTGCAACATGTTCTAGAACAATACACTTTTTTCATAGTAATAAGGGAAGTGATGACCATTACCAGGTCTTACATGTTTAATACTTGCAGAGCAGTGGGATTATTTGACCAGTACATACATTAGACACTTACAGAACACTCAGCTACTCAATTGTTTAGTACAATGAGATTTATCTTTCTTCATTTCCTACATACATACATGGGAAGAGGAAGCTGAAGAAGATTATGATGCACGGACCCAGAGAGGTTGGATAGTTTAAGGAAACTGAAACCAGCATGCACTTGAAAGCAGATGATGATATAGATAATACCTTTTGCCTATGAGCTTTTAAAGGCTTTATGATGAATTTTGAAAAAAAAAACAAAAATAAGTTTTAACTTATGAATAAAAATATAAAACAAAATTAATAAATGTTTAATTATGTTTCTTCAAAGTATGTGGGTGTATTTAAAATATATTTTATATATTTCATAGGACCTGCAAAATTCAAAATGATCTTAAACTATCCATGCCACATATATCAGAGTAAAATAGAATAACTGCATCTAATAGTGGCTGAATTTTTTATACCAGTCAGATATTTATTTGCTGATTTATTGATTTCCCTTACTAATATTGATTAAGCATCCATTATATGCCAAACACTGGACCAGGTTATGAGGGTGGTAATAAAAATAATGACAAAAGAAAATATTTTAAGTGCATATTTTGTACTAGACACTCAGTGTTATATGATCTCAGTGTTATAAAATACTTAACAATTATTTTCCTCCATATTAATAATGGGAAACTGAGACTTTTAAGAGTGAAAGAATTTACCCAAATCCAGGAAGTTATTAGCACAGTCAAGATCTGAACCCAGATGTCACTTATCATTCAACCTTTACCCCATGCTTCAGAGAATGAAATCATGGCACTGGGCTTCTGGCTGAGAGCAAGAGTGGTGGCAGGCTAATGTTATACAATGTGACTTGAAAGGGAAAACATGGGGGGCTGTGGAAGCTTATAAGAAGGAAGTAACTAGCTCTAAATGTTTTAAATTACTCTTTAGTATATCCCCAAATTAGCAAAGAATCCTTCTAATAAGAAATCTTTTCTTTAAAATATTTTTAGTAATAGAAAAAATATTTTTAATGTTTTTCCTACTTTAATATTTTGCCTAGGGCATGGCGTACACTTGAGCTTGATGAATTCTGATGTTCCTAAGGTTCTTATGCCAACCCTCATAGTTTAGAAACAGCTGATATTTATAGAATCAAAAGTTAGACATTAATACAAAAATGACAAAAATTTACCGTTAATCTTTTCAAGATTTAAAGCTAGAAAAGTTTGACACTAAAATATATATAAATATTATTAAAATCTTGAATTCCTTAGCCATTGTTTGTGGTCTGCTTGGGCTACTTTTAAAATTAGTGATAATTAGAGAAAATGAATACCATCTTCAATAAAACTAAGCTGGGCAACACTGTTTTTAAGTCATATTTGGGGAAAAATGAGTTATTAATAAGATTGTGAATATGGTTCTGCAATGTATTATAGAGAAACCTTTTTTATAGAGAAAACAATATATATGTATATATATGTATTATAGGGAAACCTTTTTTGTAGAGAAAACAATATATATGTATATATATTGTTTTGAGCTCCGAAATTCTCTTGAAATTTTTAAAAAATATTATCTAAGAGAAAAACAATTTCTTATACAAGTCAATTTTAGGCTCAAGTATTTGTTAACTTAATGTCACCATTGTGTGTTTCCATAGGCCAAACATACAGTATGAATAGCCCTTAGGCCTTGTCAGTTTGAATTTTACTAAAATATGATGTAAAATAAATGCAACTTGTTAATGTGATATAAATATTGGACTCTCTAAAATTGTTTTATTTATTTAATTATTTTACCATTTAATCCACTTTATTTTTAAGCTCATTTTAGTGTAATACTGCTTTACAGTATTAAAGTTGTCCCAATTTTTCCCCTTTTCCCCTCTCCGCTTGGTACCAAACTTTCCTCCAGCAATTCCCAGCTTAGTTCATGTCCATGGTCGTGTGTTTAAGTTCTTTGGCTTCTCCATTTCCTATACTGTTCTTAACATCCCTCTGTCTATTTTGTACCTATCAATTATTCTTCTTAATTCCTGTACCTTTCCCCTCATTCTCCTCATCCCCCCATCCCAGCTGATAACCCTCCAGATGATCTCCATACTTATGATTCTGTTCCTGTTCTATTTGCTTACTTAGTTTTTTTGTCTTTTAGATTCAGTTGTTGATAGTTGTGAGTTTGTTGTCATTTTAATATTCATAGTTTTGATCTTTTTCTTAAATAAGTCCCTTTAACATTTCATATCATAAGGTCTTGGTGATGATGAATTCCTTTAGCTTTACCTTGTCTGAGAAGCACTTTATCTGCCCTTCCATTCTAAATGATAGCTTTGCTGGATAGAGTAATCTTGGTTGTAGGTCCTTGCTTTTCATCACTTTGAATACTTCTTGCCAGTCCCTTCTTGCCAGCAGTTACTTTTGAGCTATCTTCTCATTGTTTTATGGGAACTTCTTTGTAGGTAACTCCCTGTTTTTCTCTTGCTGCTTTTAAGATTCTCTCTTTTAAAACAAATTTTATTGTTGTTCAAGTACAGTTTTAATACATTTTCCTCTCATCACTCCCCCTGCCTCTCCCATCCCACCGCCCACCCTGAATCCTATCCCCTTCTGGCTTTGTCTATGCATCCTTTATACATATTCCTTGATTACTCTCCTCCTTTCCCCCCTAGTTATCCCATCTTCCCTCTCCTCTGGTTACTGTCAGTTTGTTCTTTATTTCCATGTCTCTGGTTATATTTTGCTTGATTGTTTGTTCTGTTGATTAGGCTCCACTAATAGTTGAAATCATATGGTATTTCCCTTCTACTGCCTGGCTTATTACACTTAGCATAATGCTCTCCAGATCCATCCATGCTATCATGAAGGGTCGAGCTCCTTTTTTCTTTCTGCTGTGTAGTATTCCATTGTGTATATGTACCATAATTTTTTGATCCAATCATCTACTGATGGGCACTTAGGTTGCTTCCAACACTTAGCTATTGTAAATTGTGCTGCTATGAACATTGGGGTGCATAAGGTCTTTTGAATTGGTATTTCAGTATTCTTAGGGTATAATCCCAGCAGTGGAATTGCAGGGTCAAAAGGCAGTTTAATTTTTAGTTTTCTGAAGAAATTTCAAACTGTTTTCCACAGTGGCTGCATCAGTCTGCAATCCCACCAACAGTGCACTAGGGTTCCCTTTTCTCCACAGTCTCGCCAGCACTTGTTTGTTGATTTGTTTATGATGGTCATTCTGACTGGTATGAAGAAGTATCTCATTGTGGATTTAATTTGCATCTATCTGATGACTAGAGATATCTTTTCATATGTCTCTGGGCCCTGTGTATGTCCTTCTTGGAGAAGTGTCTGTTAAGGTCCATTGCCCAAGTTTTAATTGGATTGTTTGTCCTCCTGGAGTGAAGTCATGTGAATTCTTTATATATTTTAGAGATCGAACCATTGTCCAAGGTGTCATTGGCAAATATATTTTCCCATACGATTGGTTCCCTTTTCATTTTGCTGATATTTTCTTTAACTGTGCAGAAGCTTCTTATTTTGATGTAGTTCCATTTGTTTATTCTTTCCTTTATGTCCCTTGTTCCAGGGGACATAGGTGAAAATATCGCTACATGGAATATCTGAGATTTTCATGTCTATGTTCTCCTCTAGGTCTTTTATGGAGTTGCAATATATATTTAAGTCTTTTATCCACCTTGCATTTATTTTTTTGTATGGTATAAGTTGTTGGCTGAGTTTTAATTTTTTGTGTGTAGCTGTCCAACTCTCCCAACACCATTTGTTGAAGAGGCAATTTTATTCCATTTTATGCTTCTGCACCCTTTGTTAAATATTAATTGACCATTGAGACATGGGTTTATTTCTGGGCTATCTGTTCTGTTCCATTGGTCTATGTGTTCTTAGGCCAGTATCAGACTGCTTTGATTACAGTAGCCTTGTAGTATAGTTTGATATTGGGTATAGTGATCTCTCCAACTTTGTTTGGCTATTGCTGTGGCTATTTAGGGTCACTTATGGTTCCATATAAATTTTTGAAATGTTTGTTCTGTATCTGTGAAATATGTCATTAGTATTTTAATAGGGATTGCATTGAATCTATAAATTGCTTTGGGTAGTATGGACAAGAGGGAAGACTCCCAAACTCTTTTTATCACTAAACCCAAAACCAGATAAAGACAACAAAGAAGGAAAACTACAGGCCAATATCTCTGATGAACATATACACTAAAATTCTCAACAAAATATTGGCAAATTGCATCAAGCAACATTAAAAAGATCATCCACCATGATCACAGGGAATTCATTTCAGGGATGCAAGGATGGTACAATATTTGCAAATCAGTAAATGTAATACATTACATACGCAAAAGGAAAGACGTAAATCACATGATCCTATCAGTAGACACAGAAAAAGCTTTTGATAAGGTACAGCACCCATTTATGATAAAAACACTCAGCATAGTGGGAGTAGAGGGAGCATGCCTCAACATAGCAAAGGCCATATTCGAGAAACCTACAGCCAACATCATACGCAATGGGCAAAAACTAAAATCACACTAAGATCAGGAACAAGACAAGGGTGTCCGCTTTCACCACTTGTATTCACCATAGTATTGGAAGTCCTAGCCACAGAAATCAGAAAATAAAAAGAAATAAATGGCACTCAAATTGGAAAGGAGGAAGTAAAACTGTCACTGTTTGCAGATGACATAATAATGTACACAGAAAACACTGTAGACTCCACCCAAAAAACTACTCAACCTAATTAGTGAATTTGGCAAAACAGTGGGTGAAATGAAAAAATACTTTTCAATTCAGAAATTGAAAGTATTTTTGTGCACTAACAATGAATATTAGAATCAAAAATCAGGAAAAGAAATCTCATTTGGTATAGCAACAAGAAAAATAAAGTACCTAGGAATAAACCTTAACAAGGAGGTAAAATACCTGTACTCAGAAAACTACACAACACTGAAGAAGAAAATTAAGGAAGACATGAATAAATGGAAGCATATACCATGGTCATGGATTGTAAGAATTAAGATTGTTTCTTTATCTTTAACCTTCGACAATTTAATTCCAATGTGTCTTGATATGGTCCTCTTTTGGTCCAACTTATTTGGAACTCTCTGTGCTTCCCGGACCATTATGTCTATTTTCCTCACCAAATCAGGGAAATTTTCTCTCTTTTTTTTTTAATAAGTTTTCATTTTCTTGCTTTTTCTTTCCTCCTTCTGGCATCCCTATAATTCAGATGTTGGCATGTTTGGAGATGCTCCAGAGTCTTATTCTCTCCTCATTTTGGGTTTTTTGGTTTTCTGAGTTTTTTTTTTTTTTTTTGATTTCTTGTTTCTTCATTCTGTTTGGTTGCCTGTTTATTTATTCCTTATGTTCCAATTCATTTGTTTGAACTCCAGCTTCGTTCTCTTCACTGTTGGTTCCCTGTGGATTTTTCTTTATTTCATTCAGTGTAACCTTCCTTTCTTTTCTTATGCTTTTGTCATACTCAGTGAGGTCTCTAATCATCCTTATCACCACTGTTTTAAACTCTGCATCTGATAGGTTGGCTATCTCTGTTTCACTTAAATGTTTTATTGGGGTTTTGTTGTCTTTCATTTGAGCCATATTTCTTTGTCTATCTCTGTTTCACTTAAATGTTTTATTGGGGTTTTGTTGTCTTTCATTTGAGCCATATTTCTTTGTCTCCTCAATTTGGCAGCCTCCCTATGTTTGTTTCTGTGTATTAGGTAGAGTTGTTTTGTCTCTCTGTCTTGGCACACCTGTTATGTTGTATGGGGTGGAGCCTTAAGTATTCACAGGGGTAGGGCAGACTGCTTCAGTAATTTGTGGCTTTGTATGTGGGGGAGGGGTCTGCAAGAGAGCAATGCTACTATCTGACAGCTGGAGGCTTGTTCTGTCATTGTCTCTCTTCCAGTCACTTATGCAACTGAAACCCCTCTAGCTGTTGCCCTGGTGGTGGTTCCCAGAGTGGGTGAGTTTGTGTACATTCTAGGACCCTGCAGGCCTTTTAAAGCAACTCTCCTTAGAGACCCACAGTTTTTCCCCCTGCCCCAACCCCCACTGGTTTTTAAAGCCAGGAGTTATGAGACTGTAATTTCCTGGCACTGGAACCCTGGGCTGCACAGTCTTCCCTGGAGCTTACTCCCCAGGTATCCGTAATGTGGGACTACTCATTTTTCCAGCCACCCCTGCTGCCACCCTGTCACCACAGCCTTGCCACTACCACACCTTGTCCTCTTTGCTCTGGCTCCTCGGCTCCACCCTTCTTATCCATCTGGATGAATATACCTTCTGTAAATCTTTTGTTGTCAGACTTCCATATGGTTTGATTTTCTGGCAGTTCTGGGTGATTTTAGTTTTGAAGTTAGTTGTAATATGGTTTTACATATTATGGTTAGTTGTAATAAGACCATGTAATATGGTCTTATGGTTGTGAAGGAGGCAAAGCATGTCTGCCTATGTCTCCATCTTGACTGGAAGTCTCTACAATTATATTTTAACTAAGTACCTTTGTAAGAGACACATTCACATCAAATTGGGCTACAGGGATTTACTTTTTCATGATATATAAATAATTATTTATAATATCTAATTTCAATATACTTAATTAGTAATATCTTCTATCAGTTGCATAACATAAAATAATTCTTTGAGGTAGTATTTTTTCCTACCAAACTGCAGTGTCTTTGCATATTATTTTCACTATGTAAATTTCCTGACAGGTTTTTAATAAAAAATAATCATAATTTAAAGTGAATACTTCAAACAGACTATTAAGACACTTTGTAAACTTCCATATTACTTATAACAATATTAGAAGGATCAATATACAAAAAGGATTTTTAAAAACATCATTCAGCCATCTCATACCTTGCCCCACAGAACCATAGAAGTAATATGAAAATTTTTCCTTGCTCTCTTCTGGCTTTTTGTTCTTCTAAACAAAGCAGATAATATTGAACCATAAAGGGAGTTTACCTTTTATTCTCAGAAAAACACTCTGTGACTCTAAGCTGATGCTAATATCTTATAAGAAGGAAAAAAATGCACAACACAATCAGATGCCTTAAATGTTTCTGATATAGATAGATTTCATACAATACAGTTTTCTCTTTGACGTGAAATATGTCTGAATGTGTGAACTCAAACACTAGTATAACCCACCCTTCTGGTTTTATTTAAGGATGTGTTACATGGGCTGCCATTGCCATGTAAACAGGAAAAAAAATACTGTATGTTAACACAGTTTTCAGTTTCTATTTTGAGTGTTTGAGGAAAAGTCTGTAACACAACATATTCTATTGAATGGATATCTATTCTTGTATTTTTAAATCTGAAAGATTGCAAATAACTTCTTTTCACTTGGGAGATTATTATAACTCAAACATGAGAGCAGTCACAGACATAGTTTGGTGGCTATGTTTGAGGTCTCATATTTTGTTGTTTTGAAATTTTAAAGCAGTAGTTATGAGAACTGACTGGCTACACCACTGTGAACAGAGAAGTTGGAGATGAAGTATGACTACTGTCTTAGAATTAGATGGTTTTGTTTTCCTTTCAGGATCAAAATATAGGCCTACTTCTTGGTAAAAGACTGGAATGATCTATGCCTCTATCTCTTATTCATTGTTATTTAGGTTATAAGAACATATGTATCATTTCACTTCAGAATGATCCAACAATTACATAATTGATCATCTTTGCCATGAAAATATAAGGAGTAAACAGCTACAACATTTCTACCTGAAATGACAAAAACAAATGGTCACTGTCAGGATTAAAAAAGAAAAGAATTTCTGTTTTAAAACTTTATCCCTCATTCTAATTTGGAAAAATACTCCAGGAATACATAAATTTTAGTTCTCCTCTCCATGCTTAAGATTTTTAGTATAATTCTTCAAGTTTATCACATAATTAAAATAGATAACCATTATACCTGGTTTTAATTTGATAAATACAGTAAAATTTTTGACAAAAGAGAACAATATTTCATTTTAATTGTTTGAATAAATAAAGCATACTGTTGAATTCTAGTTGTAGTAGATCTAAATAGGTGCATGTTCTTCTGTTTATGTCTTTTAGCATCTCCGTCAATTAAACTCTTGGTGGATGACCCTATAGTTGTAAATCCTGGAGAGGCCATAACATTAGTGTGTGTTACGACAGGAGGAGAGCCTGTACCATCTCTCACCTGGGTCAGGTCCTTTGGGATTCTGCCTGAAAAGACTGTTTTGAATGGAGGAACTTTGACCATACCTGCCATCACCTCAGAAGATGCTGGTACTTACAGCTGCATTGCCAATAACAATGTAGGAAACCCTGCAAAAAAGTCTACCAACATCATTGTGAGAGGTACGTTTGCCTAGAGATTGTTACAACATAAATTTCTGGATGAACCAGGCTATCACAAAGCAAATAATGTTTGATATAAAAAATATTCCCCCAACTATTGCAGATATATGCAACATACACAGAAAATTGTTTATAAATAATGAATATCTAATTATAAATAGATCCTAAAATTCCTAAATATTTCTTACGCAATTTTTTAAAAGATTTTATTTATTTATTTTTAGAGAGAGAGGAAGGGAGGAAGAGAGGGAGAGAAACATCAGTGGGTGGTTGCTTCATGTGCCCCCTACAGGGGACCTGGCCCGCAGCCCAGGCATGTGCCCTGAGTGGTAATCCAACAGGTGACCCTTTGATTTGCAGGGTGGCTCTCAATCCACTGAGCTACACCAGCCGGGGCTAAAATTCCTAAATCTTAATCCCAATGTCTTTTGTTTCTATTGAATAGGTTTCATGACATATTCTCAGTGGTACCATTGAATAGTTTTTATAATATGTTCTGAGTAAAAGAAATGATTAAAATGCAATTGTGGCATAGAACATTAAACATTGTTTGTTATATAGATCATGTATTAGTCTAGGAGTTTCACAAATTTATCAATTTAATGGCTAATAAACATTTATTGAATTCCTATTACAAGGAGAGCTTTAAATTGTGAGATTATATAGAGATCTATAAAATATTGACCTCTGCTCAAGGATTCTACAGGTACTAAAAATAAAATGCATTAATGAATAGTCATATGATACAGTGTTTGGCAAACATGAGAAAAAGCAATAGAAATATTAAAAAATATATAGTAACATCTAGCACAGGTTACTAGGTAATATCTAATGATATTTGCACTGGGTCTTATACATTGTTTAGAGTTCTAACAGACTGAGACATGGAAAAGTCAGAGACAGTAATGCGCATAGCGCATCTGAGTAATTGATGTAAAAGGTGAGTCACTAAGACAATAGTAGCAGGGATGTTCTAGTGTGGCTGCTACCAGCTAGTGTGCTGTTGCTATGTATGAGGTGAGGTGCTTTCCTTCCTTTTTGTAGGGTTTACAGTAACTGTGCAAGGAGAGCACCTGTGTCTTCATGTCTCACTGGCATGGTCCTGGGTTGGGGACAGGGGATGGATGCTGATGCCTCTAAAGTTAAAGTACACATCCACATGCCTAAGAGGAGTTTTCCAGCAGACAAGTGAAAGGAAGGAAGGTACATAAGCATTCACAGAAATAATATATGAAAATGAATAACAAGAGGAGTTCTACAAATGGAATTATGTTACCCTTTCTATTTGAAATATCAGCATTGATGAAATGGGCCTTTCTAATTCCTTATCCCAGTGAGTAACTAGATTCTGTTCTCCTTCTATCCCAAATTTGAAAATAAGCAAGAACTTTACAAATCACCAATGTTTATTATTTCTTTTTGTTTTCTTTAAAACTCTTGCTTTTCAAAGTGGCCGTGAAAAAATGTTACCAAATCTTGCTTCAATAATTTTGACATTAGTTAAAACATTGAAAAGCTATCTTTACGGATCATGTATGCAATGTAGAATCCTTTATTTATCAAGGACAGAAAATCACCAGAGAAAAATGATGCATTAAATCTAATTTGACAACAGAATCATCCACAACTGTATTGAATCCATGTACAAATGGCATCATGTCCAGCATAAAATGTGTTGCCCAGGCACCTTTTGTAAAAAAGGAATGCAACCCACAGCAAATATATACTCAGATCATTTGCTCTTTCCAACCCTAACAGTTTTTGTCTGTGCTCTTACAAAAGACTGTTTCCAACTTCAATGCCTAAAATAAATAGAGCCCTAAAAATGTATTTTTCCAATGTATAATTTTTATGCCTTTAATTCATCTGAAGTACACATTTGCATAGTCATATTATATTAACAGGGGATGCTCTCATCAGCGGCATACACATAATGCATAAAATCATGTTTGAACATAACCTTACTGAACATAGAAGTAGCCTTGTTAAAGAGTCATAGATTACATTGTATGGAGAAAAACTGCTACAATACTGTTAGTCATCTTATTTCTGCCACAAAGGCCAAGAAATTCAGTTAAAGAAAAATGGTTTTCTTTTTATTATAGCAAAGAAATTATTTACAATTGTTCTGAATTTCTATACGTCTGTAATGTCCTAGATTAACTGTGTCATAGATACAGGAGAAGTTGAACTCCAGGGTTGTTTTCTCTCCATTCTTTTTCTATAATTAAATCAAGATCCACAGACCATGCATTCTGAGGAAGAATAAGGATATTCTGTGAATAGAATGCTCATTGCCATTTGAGAATATCTATGAAGAAAATAAGAGTTCAAGGGATGTATAAGGATAAAATTCTAGAGACATTTCTGAATTCACCACTTGATTTTTTTTTAAATAGGAAATACTTCAAAATAAAAAATGTGGATAATAGTCCATGTGGGTAACAAGCTCAAACCTGAAAATAATCTCATATGTTTTAACATTTTCTTAGAACATTTATAAATACAACTGCAATGACTTTTCTGTGATCTTTAAAGATATTGCAATGATAGAGCTTCATTTATTCCAAGTCAGGATAGAGACAGTTGTTTAATATCATTTGATAAGAAAATTATGTTGATTTCCTTGATAGGTAAGGTGGTTTGAGCTCAGGGCTTTCCAAGTCCTATTAGATAACATGATGTTCCCACCTAAAGTTCCCTGTTGTTGTGATTAGCTGTATTTAGAGATGTTCACATTTCTTTCCCATAGTGAATTGAGCCTGTGTTGAACAAGCATTATTCATAATATGTTCAAGACATTAGTTTATTTTGGTGTTCTGAGGTCATTTTTACTTTTATACATTGTCTCCTTGTTTCCCTACTACAGGAAGAGTCAGGCAGATCCCATGACCCTTCTGCTCATTCTTACAAGTAGAGACTCCTACAGTACATTTAAATCACAAGCACGCATTAAGTCAGTGTTTTGGATGCGTGATTCAAAATAGTATTAAAACGTAATTAAAAATTTTCTCCCCTACCTTGCTTGGGTCCACTTTGGGCTGGAGATCTGGTCCTATGATAAACCCCTCTGTAGTATTGAGATGATGATATAGACAGGTTCCTCCCTCAGCCACCTTAAGTTTGAAAGAAGCTGCATTTCACAATTGTTCCCAAAGATATCCTTCTAATCAAATTTGATCTCTCACCTTGTTTCTACTTTTAATTGTCTATCAAGTCCAAGAATCATGGAATGATGTTTTTACTTCCTTTGAAAATTCTATGTAAGAAGGTGTCTGTTCTGCACTTGCTGTGGAACTCTGTGGCTTCTATTCTCAGCAAAAGTGAATCAGGAAGTCTATTCTATCATCTAATTTCACAAGAATATAGAAAGACTATAAGAATTTTCAAAATTTCTAGCTGACATTTAAAATTCAATCCATCAGCAAGTCTTCTTGGCCCAATCTTCAAACTATACTGTAAATCTGACCATATCTTGCCACATTGACTGATACTACCCTTGTGTAAACTATCCGTAGCTTCCCTACTTGATTAAAATAGCTTTTTCATTAATTATCTTTTCAGTCCAGCCTATCTTTTAATGGGCTGTTTTGGTGGGGTTTTTTTTTCCACCATGTTAAATGAGGTAGACTAGGCTGAGTTAAAAAATAGTCCCATGCAAGAAATTACTCAAAACATAAACACTTCAGTTATTTTTCATGAAAGAGTTCAGGATTTTACCTAGTTGATAATGCTGATGCTGTTATTGTGTGTGGAACTGATGAGTGTTTGTTTGTTGGGAGGTGGGTGTTGGAGCAGAAACTCTACTCCATGCAGTCATTCAGTCACCTAGACTGATGGTCCCTATGCCATCTTCAACCTGTGGTTACTAAGCTTGCTCTGAGTGTTAGCTCTTTTCCTGTCAGCTGGAAGCAGGAGGGAGCTTGGATAAAGCACACATGGGAGATTTTTATGGGTCAGGTATGTGTTAGGTGCAGTCGCGTTTTATTGGCTAGATATTAGACACCTAGTAACATTCTATGATGTGGAGGCTGAGAAATGTATTCTTACTGTGGGCCTAGGAATAAGTAGACATGGATTTTTGTCACCAGCTAACCCTCTCTGTTACATTCATGCAAGAGAAAGTGATTGACCTCATCTCTTTCACCTGATCAAATTCCTCCCATGACTTCCCATCTCACCTAAAATGGAATTCAAATTCATTATCACCATATCACATCCCTCTCCTCTTTAACCACTTTACCTTAGATGCATTATCCTCATTGTTCTTTTTCACAAGTCGATACTTACACATCTATTGTTCAGCCTGGAATGTTAATTTTAAAAGGCTATCTCCTGGGAAATGACTTCCTTGACTGCTTTATCTTAACCCCCCCCTAATTCCTTTGCATGATTTATTGTTTCTTCTTATCATGAACCATCTGGAGTTGCTTTATACATATTTCTTTATTTATTTTTCATTTCTCTTGGGATGATAGGCCCAAAGAATACATCTGTTGTCTTACTTAGTGATATAGCGCTAGAGTGTAGAAAACAACTAAGCCTTTAGTAGATGTTCAATAAATATATATTGAATGAATGAAATCTCTCTTTTCAGTTCAGTAGCTTATATTAGACATTTTTTAAAAATGTGTATCTGTCTTTCATAGCATAAATATGTAATGGATGATAGGAAGCAAAATTAGCAAAAATTTCTGTATTAAATCACATTAAACATCTATGAGATGTGACTAGCTCATTCAATAGGCCATGCTGTTCTGATTATTCATTACTGTGTAACAGACCACCCCAAAACAGGAACACACAATAGCAATCCCCAAACAATAGCAATAATTTACTGTGCTCACAAAATTGGATGAAAAACTCAGCTAAAAAATTCAGGGTTTCATAGAAATTTCATTTAGGAGGTAGGTGGGGCTAGAGCCATCTTCGTGGTTCTTTCATGTAAACATTTGGTTCCTGGACTAAAGAGTCCAAACAGTCATATTCCTTGTGTTGGTTTCCTCTCTATGTCTCCTGGTCTTCCTCTCTCTTCCTTCCTCCTTTCTTCCGTACCCTCTTCTTTCTCTCCCTCCCTCCCAATCCCCCCCCATTTGCTCTCTCAATAGCCTCTTTCAGTAGTCTTTTTACATGGTTGTTCCACATGACAGATTATTAGAATCCCTGCCCCAGCGCCTAGGTACTATATGGGTTCTTCTAATCCAGCTTCTGAAGTCATTCTGTGGTATTTCTGCATTCTGTTCATCAAGATAGTAATAAAGGATAACCTGGTTTCTGGATGGAATAAAGTATCTTTTTTTTTCTTTTTTTTTAACTAGAGAGAGAGAGGGAGGGAGGGAGGGAGAGAGAAAGAGGAAGAGAAACATTGATTGGTTGCCTCTTGTCCACACCCAACCAGTGAAACTAGTGACCTCTTGCTTTGTTGGACAATGCCCGACCATCTGAGCTACACCAGCCAGGGGTTAAACATTTCTGTCTTTTGAAGGGAAGGCTGTCAGCTAATCCCCAGACATGTTTTAAAGCCATCACACTATGCACTCTATTCCACAAACTATACTATTCACATCACACTCCCATGCTGCCTCCATTCTCATTTATGCTTCTATTTTCCCCTTAATTTTATCCACCCCTATCTTGAACCCATGACAACTGTGAAGTGACATTGTAAATAGGTTTTCCTTTAAATTTTACTATTACTCTGTTTTTGTTGGATATGATCTCAGATTCCTAATATGGAGAAATAAAAAGTTGCCAATATTGAAATAGATTTAACCTTTATAGAAGAATTCAATATATATTCAGTGAAGCATGAATTCACACTTTCCTAGGTACATGAAAGTATACTATAACCTCTAAGAACATCATAACCCTTTTTCTGAAAAGTATTAATTTACCTAACTCTGTTCACGTGAAAGTATTGATTTCTTTAACCAGAGGAGGGGGGTTACTGGGAGAAAGGAGGGGAAATGTCATCAAGGAACATGTTTAAGGGACCCATGGACAAAGCCAAAGGGGGGTAGGATTGAGGGTGGGAGGTGGGGGTGGATGGGGCAGGGGAAAGTGGTGGGGGGAAATTCAGATAACTGTACTTGAATAATAATAAATAAATAAATATCTGAATTTTAATATTAAACTTATCTGTTTGGAACTAATTTAATATACATATATCAAATGATAGCACTGCTAAAATTTCAAAATGATCTTTATTTAGACTTATTACAAAAAAAAAACCCTTATAATTTAAAATTCTGGAGCAAGATGGCTGCTGCCGTATGGGGAATGAGTCAGTACTGGGATCCCACTGGCTACTCTCTCAGTTCTCTCCCCCAAGTCTCCTTCCCTACTCTCTCCCGAGTCATCTCCAGCCACTCTGCCCCGACCTTTGCCGAAGCCCAGGGATCTAGAGATACTTTCTTTGATGGTTGATGTGTGAGAAATAGAAAATAATCATCATCTCTAAAGTTTACTTCCATTATTGGATATCTTCACGGGCCTTCTGGTCCATTCATAGGACTCTGCATGAATACGACCCTGTGTGCAAGATGCTGAAAACAATTTCAGATTTAACTTCTGTGCTAACAGATAACCATTTGAAAATACTTAGTAAAAATGTCATTTCTGAAACCTGGGTAAAAGGCAGCACAGTTGTTAGAAGTGATGGATTTTATGTAATACTAAAAGGCCTGGATCAACCTTGAACACAGGTATATAAAAATTTGATTGAAGAAATGGGTCAACAGCCTCTTTCATTCCTCAGAGATTCCACAGTTTCATTTCCAGTGATGACTTCAAAAACACTGTGCTTGTTGAGATGAGCATGCCTCTATGTGACCCCCATGCTTAGACCATGAAGCACTTTTGGAACCCTGGGAGTTATAGCTCAGATTCAATCAGAACCAAAGGAGTACTCAGTGATGACAGAAGAAGATTGTAAAATTCTTAAGAGCCCTGCAAAGAATTATTCCAAGTTAAAATTGAAAAAAAAACAAAACTTGAAAATAAACAAATAGTGAAATTAATTTGTAAATGTCCATATTATGAGGAGTGGTCTACTTTATCCATATATGAGCTAGTTCTTCTCATTAAATGGAAAAAACTTCCTCCAGGTCATGTGATAGTGGAAAGTGGAAATATAATTTCTTTTGTGGTTTATATTAATTCTGGACATTGTAACATTTATAAAAATATTGTAGGGCTTGTGAAACTACAGTCAAGAAAAGTGAAAAAAATTCAAAAACTTGTTTATATAGATCAACTTAAGCAGCAGGAGTCCTTTGATGAGATCAGTGTTCTTCTTCAGGATCCTTTTCAGTGCACAGTAATCACTGGAGACGAGGTTGAAATGGCAGCCATTGAAGATAAGGGCCTATTTGGATTAGATCCAGTCACCCAGCAACTTATGCTCCAAACAGCTAAAACAACTTTTGGTTATCTTATGATGGGACATACCGGTGAAAATATTGCTTCATGGAATATCTGAGAATATCCTGCCTATGTTCTCGAGGACTTTTATGGTGTCGTAACTTATATTTAAGTCTTTTATCCAGCCTAAGTTTATTTTTGTGTATGGTGTAGGTTGGTGGTCAAATTTCATTTTTTTTGCATGTAGGTGTTCAGATCTTCCATTTGTTGAAGAGGCTATTTTTACTCTATTTTAAGCTTCTTCCCCCTTTGTCACATATTAGTTGACCATAGAGATATGGGCTAAGAATGAAATTGCCTTTTGACTCTGCTGGGATTATATCCTAAGAATCCCAAAACACCAGTTCAAAAGAACTTACACACCCCAATGTTCATAGCAGCACAGTTTACAATAACCAAGTGCTGGAAGCCATGTAAGTGTCCATCAAATGATGGATCAAAAAACTATGCTATATTTACACAATGGAATACTCTGCAGCCAAAAGAAAGAAAGAGCTACAACACTTTGGGACAGCATGGATGAACCTGGAGAGCAACATGCTAAGCAGAATAAGCCAGCGGGTGGAGGACAAACACCATATGATCTCACCTATAAGTGGAACCTAATCAACAATAAAACAAGCAAGAAAAAAATAACCAGCAACATTGAAAGAAAAAAGAAATCAACAGTAACGAGAGGGAAGGAGGAAGGTGGGTAACAGGGAAAAGAAGGGGAAGAGTCAAGTCAAGGAACATGCATAAAGGATCCATGGACAAAGCCAAAGTGGGGAAGGATTGAGGGTGGGAGGTGGCATGGGTGGGGCAGGGGAGAGTGGTGGCAGGTAAATGGAGACAACATATTTGAACAATAAAAAATAAATTAAAAAAAAACAAACTGAAAAAAGAAAAAAAAGTCTTATTACTCACTAAAAAAAAAAAAAGAAAAGAAAAGAAAGAAAAATTCTATGAGAAAAGACTTTGAAATTTTATGCCAGTTTCATTTAGGTAAAGTAATAGTTATATAGCGATTGAGCACTTGTTATATACCTGGCTAACAGGAACACTGTGTACATTAATTTTTTAATTATTTCAAAATATATATGAGGTAAAAATATTATTCTTTCTATTTTAGAGAGAAGTGAAACTAAAGAGGGAGCAATTAAATAAATTTCCCAAAATAGGCTTTATTTTAGCTGCAGACCTGGGATTAAAAACCCACACAATATGGTTTCAGTGATGCTGTGTTAATGAAGGTACATACTTCCTTTCAAAATTTAGCCTTGTTTTTAAAAATATATAGCCCATTTTAAGATGGTAGAGGAGTACATGGAAGCTACACTGACCTCTCCCCAGGACCTAATGGAATACAATTAAGTTAAATAAATATCCTTAATAACCAACTGAACACTAGCTCGCAGCCTTATAATCAAGGACAGATGGAAGAAACCACATCACAACAAAAAGACTGGCAGAGAATACAGAGGTGTGAGAGGGCTGGCTGGGCTCCCACTGGTAGCAGCTGAAGTTCTGGAGGGATAGTTCAGTGGCCAGGGGATTCCCCATGAGAAATGCAGTGTCTTAACCCCAAGCTGGGCTCCCAAGCCTACAGCTCCGGAATCAGGAAAGGAACACAAATAATGTCCAGCTGTGAGAAGCAGTGGGATTTCTGTCTGCCAGGGAGAGAGGGCCAGAGATGCAGAGAGCCTCTTAAAGGGGCAACACACAAAATCTTGTTTGTAGCCACTTACCCTGGGCTCCAGCAGAAGAGGGCAGAGTGGACTTGAGCTGCTGTAGCAGTGTCTGGGGTTGGTGGTGCTGGGGAGAGAACTAAAGGAACAGCTGCCAGGAACCCTGTGTTGAGTCATTCCCGATACAGCAGGAACCATTTTTCTCAGGCAGAGCACTCCCTTCCAGGTGGCATCAGCCTGAGGGAAAGCAATAGCCCTGCCCACAGTATAACCTCATCCCACCCTGTGGAGCTTAAGCCAGGCTACTGAGTACAGCTGGAGGCTATCTCAGTGATTAAGTCTAACAACAAAGGTGGATCTTTGGAAGCTGAGACTTTAGCTGACACTCCCCAAAGCCTGGTGCTGGTAAAAATGGAGCCTTGGTGTACAGCCTGGATCTTTCTGCACACATCCATGCCCAGCAGAGGGTTCCACAAACTATGATCAGTGATGGCTCCAACAGGTTGCCAAGAACAATTCACAGACAATGTCCGACATAGGTCTGTACCAGTCTTTGCAAATCTAAATAATACACAGAAACAAATACAAAAAATCAGCCAGAATGGGAAGACAAAGATATGGGCCCAAATGAAATAACAAGAGAATTCTCCAGAAGAAGAATGACATGAAATGGAGGCAAGCAATTTATCAGATAGTGGGTTTAAATGATTATAGGGATACTTCATAGCATAAAAAATACACAGAGACCATAAAAAGGGATCAGAAAGAAGTAAAGAATATAATATCTGAAATAAATAATACACCAGAAGAAAAAACTGTAGGCTACATGAAGCAGAAGATCAAATCAGTGATTTGGAAGACAAGGTAGAAAAAAAGTGAGCAGCAAAAAAAAAAAAAGAATTTTAAAGAGAAAGGAAAGCTTAAGGAGCTTTAAGGACAACATGAAGCATAACAACATTCACGTCACTGGAATACCAGAAAGAAAAGAGAGTAAGCAAAGGATCAAGAATCTATTTGAAGAAATGACTGAAAACTTTCCTGATCTAGAGAAGGAAAAAGACATAGAAGTTGAGCAAGTGCAGAGAGTCCCAAACAAGAGGGCCCAAAGAGGCCTACAAAAAGATACATCATAATGAAAATGGCAAAGCTTAAAAACAAGAAGAGATTCCTAAAAGCTGCTAGAAAAAAAGCAGGCAAATACCTACAAGGAAGCAGGGGTGTCCAACCTTTTAGCATCTCTTGTCCACACTTGAAGAAGAGTTGTCTTGGGCCACACATTAAATGCACAAACACTAACAAAAACTGATGAGCGAAAAAACATAAATAAATAGATAAATAAATAAGTAAATAAATAAATAAAAAGGTTTTAAGTAAATTTACCGTTTTGTGTTGGGCCACATTCATAGCCCTCATGGGCAGCATGTGGCCCATGGGCCGCAGGTTGGACATACTAATGACTATCATCTGATTTCTCAACAGAAGCATTTCAGGACAGGAGGGATTGGCATGAAATATTCAAAGTGATGAAAAGCAAGGACCAACTACCAAAGCTACTTTCCCAGCAAGGCTATCATTTAAAATTGAAGGAAAAATAAGGAGCTTCCCAGACGAGAAAAAGCTAAAGGAGTTTGTTAACACTCTTTTAACAATGGTGCAACAAATGTTAGAGGTTTGCTTTAAGAAGTAGGAAAAGAAAAAGAAAAAAAATGAGAAAAATAGTTTAAAAGTAAAATGCAATAATGCATATCTATCAATAATCACTTTAAATGTAAAGTGCTTAAAGTGCTCTAACCAAAACACATAGGGCACCTGAAAGAATAAGAAAATAAGACCCATATATATGTTGTCTCCAAGAGACCCACTTCAAATCAAAAGATACACACAGACTAAAAGTAAAGGGATGAAAAAAAATATTTTGTGCAAATAGGAAAAAAAAAGCTGGGGTAGGTAGCAATACTTATATTTGACAAAATAGACTTTTAAATAAACTATAGTAAGAGACAAAGAGGGCACTACATAATGATAAAGGAAACAATTCAACAAGAGGATATAACCCTAGTAAACATTTATGCAGCCAACATGGGAGCACCTATATATGTAATGCAAATCTTGGTAGATATAAAGGGAGAGAGTGACAGAAATACAGTCATAGTAGGGGACTTTAACACCCCATTGACTTCAATGGATAGATCTTCCAGACAGAGAATCAACAAGGAGACAGAGGCCTTAAAGGGCACACTAGATCAAATGCATTTAATTGATATCTTTAGAGCATGTCACCCGAAAACAGCACAACATACAAATGTTTCAAGTGCACATGGAACCTTTTCTAGGATAGGCTACTTGTCAGGACACAAAACAAGTCTCAATAAATTTAAGAAGATTGAAATCATATCAAGCATCTTCTCTGACCACAATGCTATGAAACTAGAAATCAACCATAATTAGACCACTATAAAACATGCAAAGACATGGAAGCTAAATAACATGTTATTAAGCAATGAATGGGTCAAAACCAAGAAAGAAATCAAAAGATATCTTGAAACAAAGGGAAATGATAACACAACAACCCAAAATATGTGGGAAAGCAATCCTAAGAGCAATACATAGCATTACAGGCCCATCTCAAAAAACAAGAAAAAGCTCAAATAAACAGTGTAACTTTACACTTAAAGGAACTTGAAAAAGAACAACAAACACTGCCCAAAGTGAGTAAAAGGAAGGAAATAGTAAAGATCAAAGCAGAAAGAAACAAAATACAGTCTTCAAAAACAATGCAAAAGATCATGAAACCAAGAGCAGCTTCTTTGAAAAGATAAACAAGACTGATAAACCTTTTAGCATACTCATCAAGAAAAAATGAGAGAGGACCCAAATAAAATTGGAAATGGAAGAGGAGAAATAACAACTGACATCAAAGAAATGCAAAAGATTGTAAGAAAATATTATGAACAAATATATGCTAACAAATTGGACAATCTGGACAAAATGAATAAATTCCTAGAAACATACCATCTTTCTAAACTAAATAAGGAAGAATCAGAGAATCTGAAAAGACAGAATATACCTAGTGAACCTAAAGCATTAATCAAATAGCTCCCAACAAATGAAATTTCTGTATTGGATGACTTCACAAGTGGATTTTACCAAACATTCTGAGAAGGAAGGAACCACTTTTCCTTCTCCAACTATTTGAAATAATTCAAGTGGAAGGAAGTCTCCAAAGATCATTTAATGAGGCCAGCATTATCCTAATTCCAAAGCCAGATAAATAACTATGAAAAAGAAAATTATAAGCCATTATCCCTGATAAACACTGTTGCTAAAATCCTCAACATAATATTAGCAAACTGAATACAGTCATGAATCAAAAAGATCATACATCATGATCAAGTGGGATTTACTCCAGGAATGTAAAGTTGGTACAACATTCACAAGTCAGTAAATGTGATTCATCACATAAACAAAATGAAGGATAAAAACCAAATGATCATATCAATAGATGCAGAAAAAACCTTTGATAAAATCCAGCACCCATTTATAATAAAAACTCTCAGCAAGGTCAGGATAGAGGGAACATACCTAAATATAATAAAGGATATATATGACAAACCCACTGCCAGCTTCATACTTAATGGGCAAAAAAAGTACAAGAGTTCTCCTTAAGACCAGGAACAAGAAAGGGATGTCCACTTTCACCTCTCTTATTCAATATAGTACTGGAATTCTAGCCATACCAATCAGACAAGAAGATATAAAAGGCATTCAAATTAGAAAGAAGAAAACTGTCTTTATTTGCAGATGACATTATACTGTACATAATGAACCCCAAAGATTCCATTAAGAAATTACTAGATCTGATAAATGAATTTAGCAATGTAGCAGAAAACAAAATTAATATCCAGAAATCAGTTTCATTTTTATATGTCATAATGAACTAACAGAGAGGGAAAATAAGAACAAAAAATTCCATTCACAATTGCTTCAAAAAGAATAAAATACCTAGGAATAAACCTAATCAAGGATGTAAAAGACATGTTCTCAGAAAATTATAAGACACTGAAGAAAGAGAGTGAAGAAGATACAAATAAGTGGAAGCACATGTTGTGTTCATGGATAGGAAGAATTAACATCCTTAAATGTTCATGCTACCAAAAGCAATCTATAATTTAAATGTAATTCCTATCAATGATATGTTTCACAGAACAAGAACAAATATTTCAAAAATTTATATTGAACCACAAAAGGCTCAGATAGCAGCAGAGATCCTGAGAAAGAAGAACAAAGTTGGAGGAGTCACACTATCTGATATTGAACTATACTATAAGACAATAGTAATCAAAATGGCATGGTACGTTCATCAAAACAGACACATAGATTAATGGAACAGAATAGAGAGCTCAGAAATAAACCCACACCTTTATAATTAATCAGTGTTTGACAGAGGAAGCAAGCAAATAAAATGGGCTGAAGATAGTTTATTCAACAAATGGTGCTAGGAAAATTGAACAGATACATGCAGAAAAATGAAACTAGACCACCTTCTTATGTCACATGCAAGAATAAATTCAAAATGGATTAAATTCTTAAATGTTAGACTTGGAACCATAAAAATCCTAGAAGAAAAAATAGGCAGTAAAATCTAGAACATTATTTATAGCAATATTTTCTAACCAATATAGTGTTTATAGTTTATATTTTTCTAAATAATATTGCATTTTGTATTGCTAGTGTACTGAGCCACACCAGCCAGGGCAATATTTCTTTAATACAAACTCTAATAATAATAACTGAACAAAACAAAACTGTCTGCTGTGTACAGGATCTCCAGTTCTTCAGATAGGTTAAGTCTCTATTTCTGTTTTCCCAATTTAATATTCTGTAGTAATGATATCTCCTCAAAACACCAGAGAGTATTTTATTGTATTTTGTTTTGCAGCTATGGAATGTTTTCATTATTACCCTTTAAAAATTAATCAAGGCTATAAAAAAATCTAAAAACTATCAAATTCAGTAACTCTCATATGAATATTTATAGCATAGTTTCCTTTTGTAAATGAGCTAAATCTCACCTTTGTTCATTGACAGAACATATGATGAAGTATCATAAAATACAATTCAAATAAAAACTTTGTGTAGATATTACAAAATATTATAATCACTTTTGCATAATGAAATACAGACAGCTTAGTTATGTATTTTTTCCTTTATTAAAACTTAGATTGTTCTCTTTAGTAGATGGTCTCTATCATATCTACTCAAGCCAAAGGAAGCGTGCCAACTGGTACTAGTGCTTTAAAAGTCAACACCTGTTCCAGAAAAGGAGAACCTTATTCAACTAACATTATTTTTTTAACTTCTTCAAATAGTTTCTTTGCAGGAATTCTATAGTTTTTTTGGTTTATTTGTACCTTAGAGTTGTAAAATGGGGCCGATAACACTAGGTGTAAAACTCCTGCTTCAAAATATCCATCGTCTTTTTATGACAGGCACTTATTTCCCAGGCTGACCGCTTGCCACAATTAGTGTGGATTAAGTGGCTTGTAGGCTGTAAGGTATAGGGAAAGAGTCTGTGATCTGCTGCCTTTCTCTTAAATTGGCTATCAGATCATGAGTATGCAAATAGGCCTCTGCTTACTTTACAACCGAGAAGCCATAATTCATAAACTCTAACATGTTTGTTCTAACCATTTCTGATTCTACAACTACCTAATTGTCCCTTGAGTTGTGTCCATTTTTAAGTGCTTAAGTTATGTCCAAAACATTTAAACACTTAAATGTGCACTTAATCACTCTATCTTTTGTTTACAAACTTATCTATACAAATGCATGAATAATATACATGGCTATATTGTTCTATACATATTAACATACAATTATTAGAGAACACTGAATTTTAAAACAGGAATCTATCTTTAAAAATTTACAATAGCCAAGTGTTGGAAGCAACCTAAATGCCCATCAGTAGATGATTGGATCAAAAAATTATGGTACATATACACAATGGAATACTACTCAGCAGAAAGAAAAAAAGAACTACTAAACTTCGCGACAGCATGGATGGAACTGGAGAGCATTATGCTAAGTGAAATAAGCCAGGGGGCGAAAGACAAATACCATATGATCTCTCCTATAAGCGGAACCTAACCAATAATACAAAGATGCAAGGAAAATAAGATCAGCGACACTGAAAGGAAAAGAAATCAACAGAGACAAGAGGGAAGGGGGGGGGCAGGGAAAGGGAAGGGAAGGGGCAAGTCAAGGAACATATAGCAAGGACTCATGGACAAAACCAAAGGGGAAGAACTGAGGGAGGGAAGGAGGGAGAGGGCAAGGGAAAGTGGTGGGGGGTAGGCAGAGACAAATGTATTTGAAAAAATAAATTAAAATAAAATTTAAAAAAATTATGTATTAGTTACCTCAGTATATTAAACCAGGAAGAAATATGTAAACAAAGCTTTCAATAGGTATTCAGAAAATTTCTACTTCACACTAGATCTGTGCCAGTTGCTACATGGCACAGAGAGTAATGGGTATGGTCCCTGAGCCCATGGATTTCCTACATTTACAGGGGGAAAAATATCAGGGCAACTCCCTCCCCAGATCATAAAGTAGAATAAACTAACTTCACAACAGACGCATATGTAATGTGCTATTGGAAGCTCATATGAAAAAACAATTAATTCTCATTAGGGAGATACAGTAAAATTCCACAGAGGAAAGTAACATTGGAGCTGGTCTTTGAAAACTAAGAATCCTTGCACATTCAGAATTGAAGTGTCTCTTTCCTTTGATTCCCAAGATAGTAACTTAACAGGATCTTTAAACTTATTCCATTTTCTTAATTATGAAATACTAGAAACTATTGATAAGTCCTATAAAGAAAAACCTGTTTAACTTCCATGTTTTATGATGCAATCTTTTAAGAAACCAAATAATTTATACATTTTATTCTGTGGTTTTAAAATATGCTTAAAACTTATTTTTTCAATCTTGAGTTGTAGAAGATTTTATATACAATTTTTAATTATTATATTGGTCAACCTGCCAAATTTTCTGTTTGCTGTGGTTGTTTCTGTCTCCTTTTCAATTCTCTCTAGTCATCTTCCAACACCAGTGCTCATTCTAATTGCTTCAGGAAATTCCTAAATAGAGCCAATCAGCCTAATTCTTAAATTATACCTCTTCTAGACTCCATAAGATTATTTCTTATTTTTAGCTATCTTTTAAATTTTTTTCACTGTATTGCCCCAACAAATACACTTATCTAAAAATAGTTTGTGCATGGCAATCATCAACCCAGTAATTCAAACTCATCTTAGCCAAAATTTATCTGTTAAAGAACAATCAACTCTTAGTGACTCGTAATAGAAAATTTATCCATGGGAAGTCCATAAATTCATTCCAATACTAATTAATTCATTATTTCAAAAATCCAAGTGTTGGGATAATACTTTTAAAGCTTACTGAAGAAATGAATTATATTTATTGATTTTTTTTAGGGGTAAAAGATTTTGTTTAGTCATTTAAACAATAGGACTAGTCTTTTTAGGCTTCTTTCTATGGCTTGTACCCCATATACTGTTACATGAACAGTGATAATACAATTCACTTTCACGTTTCAGCATTATTTAGTGGATGATGGGAACCATTGGGGAATAAAAAAAGAGCAGAAAGGTGGATTGTGTTTATCTGCTTAGATACGTGGTTCACAGTTGAAGGTAATTGTGCCTTTCAGGAGACATTTGGCTGCATGCTAAGTACTGAGGCAGTTTTGACCGCCACGGCTGGGGTGGTGGTGTGCTATTGGCATCTAAAGGGTAGAGACCGGGGTTGCTGCTAAACACCCAACAGTGGAGTGCACAGCCTCCACAAAAAAGAATTATGTGGTCCAAAATGTCAATAGTGCCACTGTTGAGAAATGCTGGCCTAGGAAAAAGTTTTTCTTATAACAAATTTAAAAGGTGCATAAAATTACACCCCCCACAAATTAAAACAAAAACAGAATTAATTCCAAAAAATATGTTGTGTATTTCAGTACACTATTGATGCTAGATTATAACCACTCTTGATGTATTTCTCAGAGTTTCAGATGTCAGTAGTTGTTAACATTCATTTTTGTTTGTATAATCATTTTGGAAAAGGCTGTCATCTGGTCCTGTCTGGAAAGTACTTTTTGGAAACTTAGAGCAAGGCCACCTTCCTGTCACCTGTGACTATGAGCTCCTTTCTCCTCGGTTTTAATGATCTCTGTCTGTGAGTCTCGACTGTTCACCTAGACAATGTCTTAGACTCTCCTCTGAAGCTCTGTACTCCATTTGCTAACATCTCTTTCCTCATTTGTTAAACTTTCTCAACATATTTCTGCATTTTGAAAGCTCACTTTTTTCTACTCTCACTATAGTAAGAACTCCTCTGCAGTCTCCTGTAATATGTCCCTTTCCCTAAGTCATCCACTGAACTCCATGGAGTCAAAGAGCACAGTCAAATCAACATAATGTAATTTATGTCCCTCCATATTCCGGTAAAATCTCCTTCTCTCCAGCTGGATATCCTGCCAGGTTGTCCAAGATGTGAAACCAAGGTGATGAAAAAATAAAATAATAGATATTTATGTTAGTTTTATCAATTTCCTTCCTAAACTTTCTCCTAGCTTTTCTGATGTTTTTTTGTTTGTGTTCTAAAGGGGATACAAAATGTCATATTATAGCTGCTTCTTACAGTATGAGTGTAACACTGACTTTACAAATACTTATTTTGAAGGATTATTTCTAGTGTGACACACTTTATTTCTTTTCATATTGGCTATTAATTTCTTTTTACAAAAGTAAAAAACTCAAAAAGGAAGGCATGTAACAGATTGGAGTGGTCTCTAATCATTAAGAAGTTTATTTGGTGAAAGTGCTCAGAGACATAAATGAGATTCATGTGGAAAAAAATGTTGTTTCCTTCTATTAGAAGTCTAGACTCATGTCCTTGTACTTTTGTTATTAGTTTCGATAAACTATTGTCATACAGTGCACTCTTGCTTGCTGATTATATAATCTCAGTACCTTCAAGCACTATTTTAAAAATACACTATTTTTTATTTAAATGTAACAGAAATTATTGAAGTTATGTGTATAGTTTAATGAACTGTCACAGTGAGCACTCAGATTGAGGAGAGAGCTAATAGCCCTCAAGAAGCTTCTCTCTTGACCTCTTTTGCTACCTCACTGAAATGTGGCCTCTATTCTGACTTTGACCATCTTAAATTAGTTTTGCTGTTTTAAACTTTATATAATTTCAATTTGTGTTTAGATTTTTGTCCCAATTTTATGATAGCAAGATTCATATGCTACAATGTGTAGCAAGGTCCTGTTTATTTTCATTATAGTATAATATTCCTTTGTATGAATATAATAAAATTATTATGTATGAACTTTTGAGTTATTTCCAGTTTGAGATTATTGCGTGAATGATCCTGCTTTGAATATTTTTATATCAATCTTTTGGTGAACATATTGATACATTCTATTGAGTCATAAGGTAAGAGTATGTTAATATATAATACCAAACATTTTTCTGACTTATTCTTCAGAAGAATTCCATTTGTTCCACATCATTGTTAATACTTCATACTGTCTGCATTTTTTATTTTAGCCAATTTAGCTGATGTGATGAGTCATACTGTGCTTTTAAATTGCATTTATTTTATGATGGATGAGTTGAGCAACTTTTCCAATATTTTTAACCATTTGATTATCTCTTTTTTTTTTGACAATGACCTTTTAAGTCTTGGGTGCATTTTTCTCCTTTTGGGTTCTATTTTTCCTTTTTATCTGTACAGTTCATTGATATAAGCTAATTAACATATACATATATATGTATTTTATTCTACTTTGTGACTTGCCTTCTCACAATATTAATGTTGTTTTACAATGAATAAAAATTCTTCACTTTGATGCAGCCTCAACTATCAAAAAGTTAAGATTAATTCTTTTGTTCTTTATTTAAGACATAATAAAAATTACACTTATTTTTTGTTAAAAATTTTGCTACAATTGATCTTTAATTCATTTGAAATTGATTTTAATATATGATTTGATGTATGACTAAAGGTATTTATTTTTCCATTTGAATATTTAGTTAACTCATCACCACCTCTGGAATGGACCATTCAATCTCATTACAATAGTCTCCCCTTATCCTCAGGGCATACATTCCAAGATCCCCAATGGATGCTTAAAACAGCAGGTAGTACTGAACCGTGGATATATACTATGTTTTTCCTATGCATACATACCTATGATAAAGCTTAACTTATAAATTAGGCACAGTGAGAATTAAAAACAACTAATAATAAATTAGAACAATCATGACAATATACAGTAATAAAAATTATGCAAATATGGCCTCCCTCTCTCTCAAAATATTTTATTGTACTCTACTAAAGAAAGTTTTGACTTAAAGGAAGCACTTTATGGCTTCTTTTTGGCATATCTGAATTGTCAGTATTACTACTCTTGTGGTTTGGGGTCATTATTAAGTAAAACAAGGGTTACTTGAGCACAGGTACTGAGATACTGCAATAGTCAATCTGATAACTGAGAGAGGGTTACTCAGTGACTAATGGGTGGGTAGCATATATGGTGGACAAAGGAATGATTTGCATCTTAGGCAGGATGGAGCTGGATGGTGCAAGAGTCATCAAACTACTCAGAAGGGAGCCCAATTTAAAACTTATAAATTCTTTATTTCTGGAATTTTTCTTTTAATAATTTTGAACTGCCCTTGACCACAGGTAACTGAAACTACAAGAAATGAAATAGCAGATAAAGGGAAACCACTGTAAATATGCCAGAGATTGAGAGAAAATAGTCTCATCATATAAATATATATGACAAATGACTTATATCCTGATTATATATCCTCATTATATCTTGCAACACACTGATTAAACAACATATGATCCAATTATTTTTTATTGGGGAAAAGTTTTGTTTTGACACATATATGAAATGCTGGAAAAATTCCAGCCATTGTTAATATAAAGAGAATGGTTTGCATGACATTGCTGTAACTTGGTAGCCAAGGAGAATGGACTGGAATGTGCATGCGTGAACAATAACGACCTCATTGTAAGTCAATGGGGGCAGTAGATGCTGTTGAGTGAACATGTGTGTTGTGTAGTTATTGCATTAAAAAATGACTGAGAGAGTAGAGCAACAGATCTACCTCAAGTTTTGCATTAAGCGTGAACATTCCTGCATGGAAACTATTCAGATGATTCAGAAGGCTGTATGTATGGGCCACTGGTGACTGGCAGCTTGATCATGACACCATGCTCACTCATGCATTACGTCTCACATAGAGCTTTTTTGTGAACCATCAAATCACCCAAGTGACTCAGACACCTACAGTCCAGATTCAGCACCCTGAGACTTCTGGCTTATCCCAAAACTAAAATAATCTTTGAAAGGTAAGAGATTTTAGACCCTTGAGTAGATTCAGGAAGGTGTGACTGGGCAGCTGATGGTGGACTGGAACTGTGTGAAGTCCCAAAGTGCCTACTTTGAAGCAGACTGAGGCACCATTGTCCTATGTACAATGTTTCTTGCATCTTGTACCTTCTTCAATAAATGTCTCTATGTTTCAGAGTATGTGGCTGGATACTTACCAGACAGACCTCATAAATTAATGGGCAGTGGCCTCTCACCCAATGACATTGGGTGAATGTCATTTTTCCTACATAGTTTCACATATTAATTATTTTTTGTATTTTATATTGGTATTTGAAAAAGTTTCTATCATTGATGATTTTAAAAGGGTCCATAAGAATTCAGTTTAGTTTAATATGAGGAGAATGAGTATAGAGATGCAAAGGTGAAACTCCATTGTTATCAGTGGGGCTAGTCTGGTATTTAAACCTATGAATGAAAATAACAACAATAAACCAGTTGCTTTTGTAATTCATTTATCAAACAACTTCTTAAAATAAATGTATAATTGGCAAAACTACTATTGTTTAGATTACTGATTGACAGCATTTAATATGATAACTACTTGGAAAAGCTTCAAATGTGTTCCAAATGGATGAAAAATTTTACATGTTTGCCATCTTATTTGTTCTTTCATATTGCCAACGTCAGGGTAGTGACAATTTACCATGCAGATGACAGTGCGCTTAGGAGGACAGCAATATGAGGAACCTCTGGGTTCATGGCACTCTGAGTTCAGAGGATAAAAATACGTTTAAAAACAACTATCTAGAAGAGAGATTTATGACAGATATAGAATAGTGGCAATTCTTCTACATATTTGCATGAATTTGGGAAAGTACTATGAACTAGATGACAGTTAGATCTGGCTTCAGTGACGGTTGGATTGGGATATGTGCTGTGGGGAAGATGCCATCCCCGGGGAAAGCAATGGCAATGGCAAAGTCTGGGAGCCTGCAAACACAAAAGGACAAAGGGGAAAGATAGCTTATATGAAAGAAGCTGTGATTAATGAAAAAGGGAAATCAACATATCCCTTAAAGGGGAGATACAAGAAGTTTTGATTGAGGCACATAAGCCCTGAAGTGTTGCATGACACAGAAATCTAGCAGGCAATTCTAAATAAGTAACTGTAACTAAGAGAAGTGGGGCTGGAGGGTTTTAAATAAGGTGGCATCTGTTCAGAGACAAAAACTATGGATGTAAAAGCAAGTAGTGAAGGGACTGTGGAGATGGAGAAGGGAAAAGAGGAACCCAGATTCACGACAAAAGACAGTCTGGGAACTAGAAACACAAGGTCAAGGCACACGACACAGAACAAGTGCCGCAGGGCGGGTGGGTTGAACTGCAGTTCTTTAAACAGGTCATTTGATTGTTAAAAGTCCTGTTAGTGATGGGAATCAAAACTAATTTGAAAGAGGTTAAAGATGAATGGTTTATACATTAATGTTTTGATAGTGTGAAAGCAAAGTAAATAATTAGCTGCGGGAGATGAAGTTGAAGGGAAGCTTTATGTATCATTTAGTTGTTACTGCTTTGTTTTAATTTATGAGGAGATTTTCATCATGTTTGTAGATTCATGGCAAAGTCCTCATTGTGAGGGAAGTTTTAAGAGAAAATTGACGGTGTATAATATTCCATGCAGAGCTAGAGATGAAATCAAGTGCACAATTTAAGAGGTTAGCCCTGAAAGAAAGACAGGAAGGGAATAGAAATGAATGCTTGAAATCACAGAGAAATATTTTTGTGGAATCATGAGGGCATTTGCTAGAGTGAGTGAGAGTTGAACTAGAACCGCTTATTGGTACAGTAAAAATCTGTCTTCTCCGTACGATCATGCTGCTAGGGTGACCTTTCGCTGTCTCCAAACCTCTGTCTTTCCTTTTCCCCATAATTTTCAGGCTTTTCCTGCCTCTTCCGTGGTAGCTGTTGTTGTTGTTGTTGTTTTGTTTTGTTTTGTTTTTTAAGTATTCCATTCCATAATACTTAGTATGCTCAATTCTTATCTTTATTGCACTGCAAATAAAATTATTTCTATGCTTTTCTCCACCACTAGGTTCTTCATCTTGGTACCTGTAATAACAAGCATGGGAGGGAAATGTTGTCAGTGATCAGAGAAACATTGAATAGAAAACAGCTGACATCTACTGTGTGCTTACTCTGCGTTGGCATCAACATACTTAGAACTTCATGGACCAATTTTATTATCATGTTCTTTTTGGAGATTTGGGAGGCTGAGCAAATTTCACAAGGTGACATGGCTAATAAGTGATGAAATCTTATTATAATCTAGACAGCCTTACCCCAGAATACCTACTCTTCACTTTTATCTATAGTGACTTTCCAAGAAGTCATTGGCACTTGGGAGAAAGTTGATGGGCTATGAATCTCTCAATAGCAAATCATGAACATATTCATTTTTTTAGATTATCCCTAAATGAGGGTAGCTAAAATTCTTAATAATTTAGTTAGAATTTCTTAGGTAAAGAAGAGTTACCTTAAAAGGGGTACTTAATGTTGACCATTCTTAACATCTTTATTATTTTGTGAATCAATATAGAAATAACAATTGTTTTGTGGAACTTTCAACAGGCTTTGGCTACATTTAATGGAAGTAGTTACATGTTAAGCTCTTGGAGGGAAATGTATACTATTTTGTTATAGATACTTATAAGAGCTAATATTTCAAGTGTTATGATCAAGATAAAAAATCTTTGAGGGCCTTTTAAAATAAAAAAAAGATATGCTGTGGCCACTTTTCAGCATATTCTTTAATAACTCAATAATCCTTCTGGATGAGCTAATGGTCAGCTTCATTCCCTTTGGGCTCTTTTTTTCTAAGGGATAGATAGATAACAGTTTTCTAAGACAATGGTTTTCAAACTTCAGGGTATGTCAAAATCATCCTGTGGACTTGTTAATATGCATATGGCCGGGTTCTCCTCCAACAATTGTAGATTTAGTGTGAGGTGGTACGCAAGAACTTTCATTTTTCACAGATTCCTAGGTTATGCTGTTGTTGGTCCAGGGTTCACACTTGGAAAACTACTGCTCTAAACTATAAATGTCATAGTTTTAATTTCAAATAATAGATATAACTTTAATTGATTACTGACCCTATCATCTAATCATTTCCTTTAAGAATGAGTTCAGATCAACTTTTCCAAAACAAAAGTCATTATTTCTTCAAATGTGTCTTAACACTGAATTGACTTATATCCAGCCGCTCTCTAAGCAATGTGATCAGTTGATTTTAACATGGGATATATTGTGGAACCATTTGTTTTTCTTAAAGTACTCAGGATTTTTTTTACTTTTTAAAGTAGTATTTTCACTGGATGTTGGTATGATGTAGACATCTGTCTCTTGTCCCTGTTCACAGGTATTTTTCTCTCCAACTCTTAACAGAGCTTGGGTTCTGCTCTGGCTTTTCTTCTAAGTGTATACAATTCTTACTTCTATATAAGTTAACCCTTAAAATATATACAGTGGTACCTCAGTACTCATCATTAATTTGTTCTGGAATTCGTCGCAAGTGCCAATACTAATGACTACCGAATGGTGAAGCATTTTCTCTTGTGGGGTAGAGTCATGACTCATGCAAATTCTATCAAGTGCAACAAGTCCTGAGCAATTGCTGAGTGCTGAAACATTTTTTTCTCATCAAAAATGTGATGAGTACAGAGTTTGACGAGTTCTGAAGCTGATAAGTACTGAGGTATTCCTGTATTTCCATATAACCCTGAACATATAGCACACACCACCACCACCAGGACCCCTAGTAACAGCCTCCTTGGGTCATTCTCATAGCATATAAACTATATTTTCCTCTCCTGCTTAATAATTACTAAGACACTATCTTTGATTTATCTTGGAATTGAGATTGAACACCTGTGCAGTTGAACCATACTCCTTTGGTTCCTATATAAAATTACTGTAATTAAGTCACTTTGAGGGACAGATAAACAACTAGTCTTATGAATTACATTGTTATGATCACCAAAGAAATGTGTGTCTCATTTATGCAATCAGAAAATAAATTTCACTCAGATCTTTGAACCAGGCATAGTTATTTTGTTTTGTTTGAGGGGTTGGGGTATTTTTAACTCACAGATACTGTAACATTAGTTTTCTTTTTGCCTTTGTTTCTTTAAAAATAAGAGTTATTTTATGGTCAACTACCAATTATGCAAGATATAAAAACATTTCTGTATCAGCATCATTTTGACCTTCTCTTATTCGCTTATTTACCACAATTTCTCATTAAAAAAGAGGAAAAGCTACAGTATGTATTTCTAAAACTTGCATTAAGGACTCCTAGAGCAAGGTAAGATGTATTTTTTAAAACAGAAATGTTACAATTACTTTATAACATATTGAAATTATTTAGTTTTAGACTCAGTCTTTTCACACCTAATTTTAGCAGTCCTGACATCATTTGGGTAACCCATGAATCCAGGTCATTTTCCTGTGGTCTGTTATCAGAAACTCTAGACCTATAGGACATTAAAGATTAAATAGGGCTTACCACTTTGGAGAAAGCATATCTTTATAAATAGATTAAATTAACCTGTTCAACTCAAATACACTTGTACTCATGTGACATTTCATCTTTGAGCAACATAATACTGTGTTTGTGTTGTGTGCTGTAACCATAAGCATCATATTCTTTGGTGTTTGAAACTTGGTAGCAGTGAATTTCCTAGATTGATCCTACTTTTGCCTATTTTGACTAATGCATAATACTAAATTTCATGGTGTGAAAGAAAAATTGCAGCAGATATTTTACAGAACAATAAGGAAGACTCTATTCAAGCCTTGCAATAGGGGTCAAGCTTATTGCAATACAAGAGAGCCATTAAATGCAATACCGCTGAATCATAGGCAGGAAGATTTTTAAATGTGGGGTGAGGTAATGGAAAAGTACTGGAAAATATTTGGGAGGACATTGGTCAATGTGATGAAGCCAACTGTGCTCGCTAAGTATTCTTTTCACTTTTCAAAGTTAGGCTCTTACCCTCTTACAGAGACTGGGAGGTGGATGCACCACCAGCTTCAATGATTGCTTAAGGGATGGCTCACATGTTCTTAAGAAAGACTTTTCTCAGGATATTCTAGCTTGTTTCAGAAGACTTACAGCTAAAAGGGGCAGAGAAAGCATCTACAATTGCTAGTTTTCTAAATGTAAATGCTGTCAGAGAATGGAGGTCAGGGGTGTAGAGTTAGGAAGAAACCTGTCTCACCTTGTGTCATGCTGAAGGGAATGTTTGGACAGTCTTGTCAATGGTATTGACTCTTCAGCTTCTCTCAAGGTAGTGTAAGATAGTGAAGATAATTCACATAAATTCCCAGTGAATACAGATATTTTTTCATGTGGCCACTTGATATATCTAGGCTTTTTTCTTTGTTTTTTAATGTTAAAATGAAAGAATATATTTAAATGATTTAACCATTATTTTAATTTAAATTGAAATGTGCATGGATCTGGTCACAATATTTTGTGTTTAAAGAAATAAACAAAAAGTTCTCATTTCCCCAAATATAGGCAACAAAACAGAAGGTAAAAGATGAAGGAAAAACCCCATGGTTAGCAATTATGGCAAAATAATTTATAAAAATCTTTCTTCTCAACAAATACTGACTGTACAACTGTTTGAATGATAGATTCCAAATGAACCAAGGAACTAGGCAATGTGTCATGACAACTGAGATGCAAATGAGCTAAATCAACTCATTTGTTTATTTTAAATATTATCTCATTTTTTACCAGTCATGAAAATCAATAGAAAAGAGATTTTTAAAAAGAAAGAAGAATCTGTAATATAAAGTGGTATGAAATGCAAAATGTTAAGTGATATAAAAATGGAGAAGAACTGGAAATACCATTGTGTTCATTGGTTAAGAGGTCATTGCTAACCTTTGAGAATTCAATGATGGAACAGTACTAGTAAAAAACCACTCTATAAACTGTCCAAATGAATGAGTTTATGATACAACAGGGAAGGCAACTGGCATTTCCCTATTTTTTAAGACATACTACAAATAGTTTGAAGGTTTATTGGGGTTAAGAAAAATGTTCTAAGTTTAGATGTGACCAAAACAATTTTTTTTTACTCTGAGAGTAAATAGGATGTGGAAGAGAAAATATTTAAATTTTAGGATAAAGTAGATAACCAAAAGAACACAGAGCATCAGGATACAGTGAGAGAGGTTGACAGATGGGCAGAATCACTTTGGAAAGGAGAAAAGCTACAGATTTTGAGATAGAAGATAAGGAAAGCAAAAAAAAGTAAAGAGATTTTAAGTTTCAGTTAGTCCCATTATTTTCACTGCTACATGATCAATTCTATAAATATTAAGGAAATGCTATTTTCAAAAGGACCTCAAAAGAACCGTATTTATCACAGGCCTGTCTTAGGGCAGGTCATGTTATAGCTATTTCTAGGTCTTTAAAAACTAATAAAGAAATATAATTTACCCTGGACACATTCTCATTTCTCATAGTGAATGGTATTATTATATTAGATAGAAAAGGTGAGCTTAAAATACCTACCAATTTTAATATCAAAGGGCCAGCAAGTTGTACTGATTAATATTCTTCTATTTAAATAATTGGTGCTAAGACATTGTACCATGTCAAATACCATATACATAGTAGCCACATTATGAAAATGCTTGCTCTTACTTATGACATTAGACACTTTAATAATTTATAAGCAATATATTTTCTCATTATTTAATATAGGGCTGAAATGATAATAATGGCAAAATAATAATGATGATAATATTATTTTACTTGACTCTTTTCTCAAGGAAGGACTTACACAAAAAGCAAAATTTTTTCCCATTTAAAAGAGCCTTTCTTTAATTTCAACCAAAATACTTATCTATGATTATTCTGCTAAGCAAGTATGTTTAAGACAATTAAAATTCAATCATACCTTGCTTAAACAATTTGAATGAATAATTGCAGTGATTAGCTTTGAGTAAATTCACAAATGAATAGAGCCTTCGTACTTCATAATTAAATAGAACCCCAATTTCTTTTCAGCATCTAGTTCTGCATTCAGATTATCAGGGTGCTAATTTAAACTACTTTTAGGAAATGGGTTTAATGATTTTTTTTATTAACAAACTTTCATTCAGACTATAGGTTGGCAATTGAAGTTGTAAGATAAAAGGAAATGAGTATGATAAACCTAGTAGTATATGTATAAGGGAAAAAAAAAGACCTCTCTACTCCTATCCATTTTCTAGAAGCTTTACTACTTTAAGTGCTTTTTTATAACAACATAAGGTATAAATAAACATTATTATTTCTTCAAGGAACTGTTAAATTGTCTTACTAGCCTTTACCAATAATTGCAAATGCAGTGCCTTTCTTTTTGATGTTATGTGCATATTTCAAAATGTGCATTTCTAAGAGAGGAACAAACTCATAAATTAAATTTTACACAATGCTGATTGGTTGGGAAAGGAAAGAGCCACACTGTCCTTAGTGCAGATGAATTTTTCAGAGGGCTCTGAAATATAAGTTCAGTATGTTATTAGATGCATTTAACTTAAATAGAAAAATATTTCCCCTGTTAATTCATATTTTTATAGCTGTATTTGGTCAGTTGTTTTGTGATGTACATGTAGAAATGTCTAAAACATCAAAAATGGAATTCAATATTAAAATCTTTTCAATGATTCTCATCAACTGATATATTCTCTTAATCTACTGTATGGGACACTAGTCCAAAAATATGTTCTATAAATAAATGATTTTTGTTAAATATTATGAGGCTCTCTAGGAATATTGCAATGTGCATGTTAGCATGTTCAAAGCTCTTAAAGGTTCTGTCAAAAAGTGAACATGACTCATGTAGTCAGCCCCCAAATGTTCTTTGCTCTGCTTCCTTAAAACATGGCACTATTAACCTTTTTCTGAAACAGGTTTTGACAAGTACTGTTTCAGATAACTCTGCTTAGAGACCAGTTTTCTTCCTTCTTCCATGTTTCCTCAGAGGTGATCATCAGCTGAGCTGTAAAGCACATATGCAGCCCTTCGGCATGAAATTCGGTCTCCTTCACAAAGCAGGACAGAGGAACAGTTATGTGACACATTTGACAGCAGATGTGCCTGACATATCATATCACTAGGGCACATAACTACTTAGTCAGTAGATGTAATGGAATGAAATATCTTGAGTTTTTTGCTGCACAAAATCCTCTTCTTCACATATATCCCTATGTTAATACTTTGTTCATTCAAGTATTATTCTGCTCCCAGAACAAAACCCCTGAATCCTAGGGGACATCAAAACTCTTTGTTCTCTATGCTCTTTCCCACCATGGATCTCGGCAAACCCTACCTGCATCTTTGTAGTAGTCTTGCTTTTATACACAAGTTTCATTCTATTCACATGACACCTCTGTAAATCTTAAGAGTAGAGGGACTTCAGTAATTGCAATTTAGAATGTCCTCAAGAGTAACCTGTCTAAAGTGAATGTGGGCCAAGTTTGCATTCAGTTTCTCATTATTAAAAAACAGGGACTATGTGTTATATTACAATGTTTTCTAAACTAATTATCCAGAGCAGAGGCTCAACGTGATGCCAATTCTTTACACGCGCTGCCAGACTAAACAAGTGCCTTTTGAGGTTTATCCATCACAATTTATGATACATTAAGCTAAATCTAATGTTCTCTCAGGCCAGTGTTAGGGGATTTTCAATATTCAGACTAAGAAATTGCATTTGAGTAAAGGGATTTCTCCTCTCTTTTTTTCCATAGGATTTCTTTAGTTCTGTAGTCTTGTTATATAGTATTGGACCTTTGTTATACCCTGGTAGTAATCGCAGATTGATTTTTAAGCATTTGAAATCTTAACTGGTAGGAGGAAATGACTTTAAATTAACATTGCATGAACTACTATAAATTGTTCACTGAGAAAGAGAGTGTTTAATTATAAATGAAGGAACCTGCTTCTCAGTTGATTAACTATATTAAACACTTTATATTTTCAAATCTCTACACTACTGCTAATAAGCTATTTCTCACAATAGGTCTCAGAGGGAACCTAATACTATCACCTACTATTTTTTAATTGATGCACTTGACCCATAAAAATTAGATGGCCCATATTGGACTGCATAGAAATGAAAAACTACATTAGGTCTCAAGTTCTTAATGTACCTGTGCCTAGTTTACAGAGCTGTGCTCTTAGTTTTCTGAACAGCCAAAGTAAATTAGAAAATCAAATGAATTTGACTTCCTTCTGCTACCGTATATAACGCGCACGCACACACACACATACACACACACACACATTTTTTCTTAGAACATTTCTGTTCTGTATGTAAAACCAGACATTTTATTATGGAATAGCATAAAACAAAATGGGAGAGATGGTTCTCCAGTCAAATGAGCCACGCTACTTATTCTGAGATTCCTTCACTTTAGCTCACTTGTAAGACTCACTTGTCCCTCTTCCTTTTTAGAATGTGATTTGAAAGACTAATATTATTGATGTTGGCCAAGTTGTAAAATTGCCTGATACTGAGAATAACAATATTTGTGGCAATCAGTTCATTCTTAATAGCTCACTTGATTATATTGGTTTCCATCAAAATATAGTTATGTATCATATTTAATCTTATTTAGTAATTGGTTATTGGATTTATAATTTTTAACATTTTTACTTTGAATTTTAAAAGTTAATTTTCATGAGTAAAATGGTCCATAACACAAAATATAGAGATTAATTTAATTTTTTATCAGTGGTTTTGAATTGTTTAACAGTTTAAACCTAATTTGTCTAATGAGATTTCCCATTCTCTCAATGTTAGCATCACATTAATGTGTGACTATGCAGCAAAAAAGGAGAACTGCCTAGTAAATCAATGTTAATCACTGATATGTTAGGGATTTTTGTTGTGTCAGTATACAAAAACCAACACATGACTTTAGAATTAAACTCATTGTAAATGTGCTGCCATATAAAATTATTGTTAAATCAATATACATGTATTTCTAAACTTTAAAAATTGTGAATTGTTTATTTAAAATTTTTACTTAGGCTTATCATTTCTCTATAGGAACAGGATATGGAAAGTTCTTAACTAATGAAAGAAAATTCTCATTTAAATGTCATAATGCTAACCGAAGTAAATGCTCCTCATAATACTATTTTTTAGATCTATTTATAAAAGAAAATGATATTTTACATCCCATAGAACTACAGTTACATTTGAATAATATATACACAATATTATATACTAAATATAGTGGCCAGATATGGACATTTTTAGCACATTTTCCTTTCTACTAAAAGTCATATTTTAGTACCTTTTAAAATATAAGTATATGACTAAAGGTAATATTATGATATAAGTTCTCCTTATTCTATCCTAGAGACATGTACTGATGAAGCTATGGTTAGGAACAACTAAGGTTCATGCTCGTAAGTTGCAATTTATTGTGGGAAAATATAACAAAAATATGAAAATGTGCTTTAAATATTTGTCTTTGGTGTTTTCATTAAGATTGAAGATTTGTGCATTTTCTAAACAATATTTTGGAGGACTCTCTTCTGAGATTCAGACTCCTTCAAATTTATAAAACATTTCACAACTACATGATTGTTCTTAAGTATCGTAAGTGTTAGGACCATAACCTGTAAATACATAATTTACAATAGCTGAGGTCGGTGTTATGCCTATTCTGTTCATCTCATGTAATGAGGGTCTTGCCTAGTGTCTAATCCTGAACAGGAACCTAGAAATATTTCTTGAATAAAAAGAAATAAATGAACATTGTTTTTGATGATTATTTCTCCTCACTAAGATGCAAATAATAAAGCAGGTAAAATATTTGGGGCTCTAGAGTAAATGAAGTTAAAAGAAAAAAATTAAGATTTAAAAATGCATTAATCTCTAGTGCATTCTGACATAGTTTTATAGACTCCCATGGTCTTTCTAGGCCTTTATTGGACCAACTGAGGAAAATCAGGTTAAATTCAGGAACGCTTACTTAAAATGCAATTAGAAGGCCTCCAGTTATCTGCAAGTTCTCAGAATTCATATCATTTTTTATCATTGTCATTATATATTTAAGTTTAATGGTAAAAGAAAATGAATAATTTTATTCTGATAATTATGTTTCACTGCATATGCTTTATATCATCATATAGAGATGATGATGTTAAGAGAGGGAATTGGGTAGGGTGTTGGATAAGAGAAAAGTGTGTGCATAAGAGAATCACTGCCATAAAAAGGAGCAAACTCTGTTCCACAATAAGTCTCATGATGTAACTCAAAATTCAGAACTGGAACCCTTAAGAAGACAATAGACGCTCCCGCAGAGCCTCTGGTGGTTATCACTGGTGACCCAGGCTGTGAGAGCAGCAGCACTGACTTAGTTCCAGAAAGCACTGGTGTTAGGACACAGACAAAGAAGGCTTGCCAAGCCACCTGCCAGGAGGTCCTTCTGGCCAAATGCATGACAGAACCCTCCAAACAGTTTCAACAAGAAACATCTATGTATGGTGAAAGAGAGCAGTGACAGCAATGTTTTGAAAAACAAACTTTTTTTCTAACTCAGGTTATTTCAATATATGAAAATGCCTCATGATGTGAAGTGACTCAATTTTTACAAAACTAGTTTTGGTCAGCATGTAGATTTAACTTAGAAGAATTTTCTTTAAGATGACATTTGTGCGGTGTTTGAGCTGTTTAAGGACTGAGTGAATGGAGGGCAAAGAAGGGTGAATGGGGGACATCTCTAGTAGTATCAACATAAAAAAAGACTGACAACAACAAAGAAAGAAGTGCCATAATTAGGGAATGATATGCAAAAGGGCTTATTATTATAATAAACTGGGATTATTATAATATTTTAACTCTAATTTATAATGACTTTATGTAAACGGGTTATATTGTTTGTTCAAAATTCAATAGCAACAATGTTTAACTATTTAAAGTATTCTTTATCCCTGACTGTTGTGGGTCAGCGGATTGAGTGCCGACTTGTGAATCAAAAGGTCTCTGGTTTGATTCCTGGCAGGGCACATGCCTGCGTTGTGGGCCAGGTCCCCCTGGTGGGGGGCACGCACAAGGCAATCTCGGTTGATAGTTCTCTCTCTCTCTCCCTCCTTTCTTCTCTCTCTAAAAATAAATAAATAAAATCTTTAAAAAAATAAAATATTCTTTATATCACTGGAAAATATTATCTAACTAATAAAAACCAGTGTTCAGAGTCTCCAAATAACTGAAGTCTTTAGATTAATTCTGGATTACCCAGATGTGGTTTATTGATATTTCCACTACTTGGAAATAACCAAGAAACATAAATACTTTTACTTTATTTTGTTTTACACTATTTCAGCTCAGAGATGATTACCTAGAGTGAATGAATCCCTAACCTTATAAAAGTAACACTAACTACTTATTGAACTTTTATGTTTCAGCATTAAAAAAAGGACGATTTTGGATCACACCAGATCCTTATCACAAAGATGACAACATCCAGATTGGGCGTGAGGTGAAAATCTCTTGCCAAGTAGAAGCCGTTCCTTCTGAGGAGTTAACGTTCAGTTGGTTTAAAAATGGTCGTCCATTAAGAAGCTCTGAGCGGATGGTTATTACACAGACTGACCCGGATGTCTCTCCGGGAACGACAAACTTGGACATCATTGATTTAAAATTCACGGATTTTGGGACATACACATGTGTAGCATCTCTGAAGGGAGGAGGAATATCTGATATCAGTATTGATGTTAATATATCCAGCAGCACAGGTAAGCATATTTATGATGCAAAAGATGTTCCCATTGAAAATAATTTCCTTACACATAGCAGACAAAATAGTTTTCAGTAAACTTAAGAATATTCTTATTTTTTAAAAGTATACTAAAACCAAATTTTAACCTTCTGAATGCACAAGAAATACCATGTTGAGACATTGTTAGTTCTATTTTGATTTAAATTTACATGAAGTTTTACAGAAATAGTACAAATAAAATTAGTAGCATTGGCCTGAGAGATGTAGGCTTCCAGGTTAAATAGTACTCATTTGTTTGTTTTATTTTATTAACTAGAAACCCTTTTTACATCCTAAAATTACATTAATAAAGTTAAACAAGAAATATCTAAAGAGTTAAAGCAGCTTTTATAAATTTTAAACTAGCAGAAACTATTTAATCCTAATAAGAAAATATTGAGAGAAAATTTGAGTATTCAAATATAATATATAAGAAATGTATTTTTCACTAGCAAAAAACAATGATAAAGGTGTTAAACTTGTAATCAGGCCTGAGACTTTGAAGAACCTAATGATAGAATCTTTATACATTGAAAATGGTTAAATATAAAAATATACTGGAGTGAATTTCCTTCTTTTGGGATTGAAAATAAAAATGTTATCAGTTTTCTCCCAATTAAATGTACATCCAAATGTGAGGAAAATTAAAGAGCTTTTGTATGGGAAGTCACATTAGTTTAACTCTTACGATATTTTAGAGCCTTGTGATTTTATGAACAGCAGTCACTTTGTATCTGGAGAACCCCAAAGTAACTTTATTTGTTTTGCCCATTTGTTACCAGATTAAATTTTAAGATGTTTATATAATCTTAGCATCAATAATATGTATTGAAAATAGCACAGATGTAGTTAGCAGACATACTCTGTTTTGAGGAAATTTAAATAGTTAACTTTTTTTTTTCCAGTCAGAAAGCTTTTGACTCTTGTGTGTTAACTGATTGACCTGTGACTTTGTGTCTTCTCATGATTCCAAATTGCTACCCATTATTGCTAAGGGATATTCTCTTTTTATCAGCCACAATTAATGTCAAAGATCATCAGGGTGATGGAAAATATCCCTTTGGTAGATATCCTTTTCTATATAAACAAAGCAATAACTATTTTTTATTTAACATATATTTCAGAGTTGGTGCTAGCACTAGGAGGTAGGCTCAGTTTAGGCTATCTAATGGACAGTTGTGAATATGTTCATTCGGTCATCATTTTTATATATTCATTAAGTCAACAAATATCCACTAATTGCCTATGTTAATGTCTAGGTGACATCCACATATGGCATTTCCCATAAGAGTAGACTAACTTTGTAAGATCCAAGATTATTTGTCCTAATTAATGAGGGTCAGTTTTCCAAAACTGATCTATATTTAATAATAAGCATTGCTTTGTATGGTTGGTTGTTTGCCTTCTGTTGTTGCTTTTTCAGTACGAGAGACATCAGCCGAGCTCCTATCTAACCAGGCTTGTCCGATGGAAACACAGTTCACAGACAGTTAAACTTACACACAACAGAAAGCACAGAATGGAGAGAAGAAAGAAGCATTATATAGCCACTCACAAACATTCATTTCTAAATATAATAGTTATAGTGCCTATTTGAAACTGAGCATTGTAAATAACAAAGCAGAAAAGCTAAAGAGCAGTGATTCATGAAATTTTCAAAAATATTAAAAGGAAAATGACAAAAGATAATCATAAAAGCAGAAAATACTCAAGAAATCCTCCTTAGGAATAAAAGTTTACTTGTAACAATTAGAATTTCTTAACTGTTATCATTTTGTCTGGTTACCAAAGGAAACGATACTAGAGATGAAGTAGATATATGAAGTCCTGCTGCAAAACACTCCCCTTTGCTGTCTCCACCCACCACAGGCAGACTTAGTGATTGCCTGTCTCCTTTCTGGAGTGAAAGCTCCATGGAGTCGGGGACTTGGCCAGTACTGGTCATTGTAATCTCAGCATCTGGCACAATACGTGGCACTCAGCGGGTACTCAATAAATAATTATCAATTAAAGAGTTGAGCTCATTTATACACATAGTTTCCTGTTAGGTTTTCTTTCTTCTTCTATTCCCTCTGCAAGACAGGCAGTTGCTCTCTCTCATCCTGCTCTTGTAATTTCTGACTGATTTTAAGAAGTTATTCAATAGATCAGTTAATACTATGATTTAATGTGTTCTCACTCTCAGCAGCCAATCTGGCTCCATAAATAACGGTGTCCAGTGAAAATAAAAACTGGGTTCCTTGTTCAGAACTTGCTGACTTTCATGATGGCAACATGACAGCATTAAACCAAGCACGGGGTCCTTGAAGGAATATGTGCACAAGTGGCATGCTGATGGGGCTGGCCCGCAGGGGATTGTATTTTGATAGAGAGGCCTGGAGAAGAAGATGTTTAACCCAAAAGATGAGTCACTGAAGGGAATGGCATATTCTATTCTCATGCTGAAACTGGCTTTGGTGTTTCATTTTGCTTATATTAGAGTGGAATACTACAGTTTAGTATAAAGATCTGAGACTGCCTGATTCAACTGATGTCAATAAAAATTATTATCCCCACATAGCAGAAGACTACACTTAAAGTACCACTTAAATATGAAATATAGACACATTTCTGGAGATACAGTTTGGACAGTGAGAATGAACAAGCAATAGCGTCGAGAAAAATCTTGGACTATATTAATTCTATGGACCATATAGGAGTCAGAAGAAATTCCCACAAATTGGGTGAGCGAAGTCAAAGAGAAGGGTACTATTGTTGACATAAGTAAACATGTGAGGACCTCTTCAATTTTGACTGTTGCTGCTTATATTACTATTTTAGGAAATTTCAGATTGACCAAGTGGTCAGAGGTTTTATTGTGTGTTAAAAGTTTTCTTTATATTAAATGTAAGCTATTTTAAGGTGACATTTTAAACGTTACAAAATTTTTGTGAACACTTTCCATACAAAATTTTACATTGATTCCTAGTTGCTGCTGTGTTTTAAGAGAGAGATATGAAACTTACTAAGATGAGTATGAGATACCAGAAGGCGTTTCTGCCTAATACAGTGTAACAAACACTTTCTTAAATGACAGAGCCCCATCTCTAGATATGTTTTTGAGGACTTTTAAAATTTAAATATAAAATATACCAGGAAGGTAAGGTGTAGTTTACATAATTACTAGTACAGTTTAAATGACAATGATATCAGAAAATTTTTAAAGAAAAAACCTACATATATTTTGGAGTTTGCCTCATGCATTTGATTGAATAATTAAAAACTATGATATATGTGATGATAGATTGTCTTATTTTCACTTGAATTCAACAATGGAAACTTTTTCCTCCTAAGTCTGTAAACAGTTATGTTGTTTATTGTGAGCATCAATTGTCTTGTCATTTTAAGTTTATGTTTCTTGTTTTTTTTTTGTTGTGTTACAGTTCTGTATCTGGCTCTATGTCAATATGGTCACAAACTGACCTTGCCCTCAAGGAGCTTCTGATCTAAGTTGTCAAATTACTTTGTTGACAGATGACTTAGAAATAAGCCACAGCATATAGTAGGATGGAAGCCGTACTTAGAGTTCGGTCAGATTTTTGTAGGAATTGTGAGTGCTTCTGTCAATGTGGACACAGGAAAGTTTTGCAGAAAAATGTCATTCAAGTTAAATCCTGATAGAATTAGGACTACAATAGTGATGGTGGAGGGAGGGTACATTGGGCAAAATGCACAGGATGAAGAAGCTTTATGGAATATTTCATGACTCTTTATTTAAAAAGCACATGTGTAGTAATTATAAATTTATCAATTAAAAATGAAATATACTGGAATTTTAACTGCTACAATTCAATTTCATAAAATGAAAATTCTTCACATACTTGCTGAAACATGCATGACACTTTCAGTCTGACATTTAGGCAAACGTGAAAATCAGCCTTTTAAATACTGCCAATTGGTTGTTATTTGTTTACATAAATATAATTGTTATAGTAGATGGTTAATTTTCAGAAGGATTACTGAAAAATATTCCATTACTTCCTGCAGTTTTTTTTCATGTAAAGTCCTTGAGTGCTTGCTATCTTGTATGCATTCCTTTGTGTGACCTGACAAACTTGTAGGTTTACAGTAAACTCAGGAGCATCTGTGCTGTCTAAGGGACTGGAGGTTTGTGGAATTCCTGTGGTGAGACATCTGGTGGGCAGATATAGCATAGGACTCAATATTGATTTGATGATATTTTCTTACCTTGTTAGAGTATGCAAGCATTTTATATAGCAGAAAATTAAGCAAGATTTAGAGGATTAAACTAGAGGCATCAGCATAAGATAGGTGCATGGAGGTGACCAACTGAGAAAATTAGTTTGAAATTTTGGCTTTACTGCTGACTACCTGACTGGTCACCATAATTATGTGAGCAAATGTCTGTACACGTATTCACATCTGTGAAATAAAAGTTCTGGATAACACAGAGCTATGGTATACAACTAATGTGAATAGGTAATAAACAGGAGGGCAAAACACAAACAATTATATCCACATCACTGGATTTAATTCTTTGCACTTTTCTAATTAAGGAAGAATAGAAACTCATAAAATTCTGCTAGAACTGAAGTCTGTAGAATGATTATGGTGAATGATTGTTTTATGTTAGGGGAAGTCATAAATAAGGCTAACACATGTTAGACATGACAGTGCTTTGCTCATCGGAAGCTTCCATGCAGTAAAAGTTATGTAATTGGTTCCTGAGTAACTGGACACAGAAAAATTCATTTTCTTCCTTGTCTCCAAAATTGTGAGGTTAAATCCATGACCTCCAAATTAATGATGGAGAACAGGGGTCAGCAAGCTGTAAAGGGCCAGATAGTAAATATTTTCAGCTTTGCCGGCTATGTGGTTTCTGTCACAACTATTCTGCTATGCTACTATAGTAGGAGAGCTGCCACGGACAATAAAATTGAATGGACACGGCTATGTCCAATAAAACTTTAATTACTAAAACAGGTGGTGGGCCATATTTTGCCCGCAAGCCATAGTGTGCTGATCTCTAACCTAGACTTTTGAAACTGTATTAAGAAATAAAATAATGAAATAAAGATAAATCTGAACTCTATGGACTTACTGGGAAATTAATGAAAACCTACATATAACTGTTATTAGTCAACAGAGACAAGAGGGAAGGGGGGGGGCAGGGAAAGGGAAGGGAAGGGGAAAGTCAAGGAACATATAGCAAGGACTCATGGACAAAACCAAAGGGGAAGAGCTGAGGGAGGGAAGGTGGGAGGGGGCAAGGGAAAGAGGTGGGGGGAAGGCAGAGACAAATGTATTTAAAAAGTAAATAAATTAATTAAAAAAAAAACATCAATATGTTTTCTATACAAAGAGGCAAAAATCTCAGTTTTTCCTTATTCCTTGTTTATTTATGTATTTTATTGGACAATTGTCTGTGAGGGTGATCTAAATTCTAGAATTATGCTGCAAGGATTCTTGTGATCACTTCGCATTTGCTAAAGTCTCATTCCTAACGTATAAGATTTTCTGCTGCTATCTGTATTCTGTTTGAAAACTCTTTCATCTATCTTTTATCTCTCTTTCTACATGTAGGGGTGGGCAAAAGTAGGTTTACAGATACACAAATAAATAAAACAATAATAAATAATACAAGAATAAACTGTGTTTTGGATACTTACAACTGTAAATCTATTTTTCCCACCATATATATATAAAAGATATATGAAGTATATATAAAATAAATCTAAATATATAATATATATATAAACACACATGCACACACATTTTAAATCGATTGGCCGAGGAGAAAAAGAAATAAAACAACACAACTTTAAAAAACCGAGACATACTCTGAACTCGAGTCCCCTGATTATGGAGTCATTTTCCTCTTTCCTGGATGGCTGATTGGCTACTTTTCCTACTGGCCTCAGGCAGGAGTAGTTTATACAGATTGAATTGCCTCTAAGTGCTGAAACTTCTCTCTCAGTTGGGTTCTGTGCTTACTGATTGGAAGGGGTATTATATGTGTCATTGATATGGGCCAGGAAGAAACATAATGATTTTTGCAGAGTGTCAGCAGGGAGACCGTCACCCCTTTAAAGCAGTGAGTTCTCTCTTCTACAGCCTTTTCCACTTTCTGTTCATAGGCTTTTTTTTCCTTTTCTTTTTTTTTTTTTTTTAGCTATAGCTTTGGTACCTGAACAAAACGTGGCTGCCAGACAGCTTTACCATGGTCCTTAGTGCCTTCAATTGCTATTGTGCTTAGCAAATTTCCCAGAGAGACACTGAACTGCAAATACTGTTTCTATTGACCATGTTCGCAGAACATTCCTTAAGAATTATTGGACTATGCATACTTGTAAAGATATCTAATTCCTTTCATTTGTGCTTTCAGTAAAGGAGGGTATTAATGTGTGAGCCTGAGGGCAGGCATGGTTATATAAATTCATAGTCAGTTATATAAAAGTTTACCAGGAATATTTCATGCTTAATATTGCCTGTTTGAAAATAGGTTTTAGTCCTTAAATTAAATGATTCTATTTTAAAAATTTTTTAATAACATGCAATTATTTCTTCTGCTCACTTATGTTAGTCTCACAATGTTCAGTGGCTGATGAAGGATTTTTACAAAGGAGACATATAAACACAACTATCTGGAAATGTTGGGAGTGGCTAGGGGACTTGTCTGGAATCATTGTGTGTAGAGAAGTGATTTTTTTTTAATTCAGATTATTTCAACTAACAAAAGAAAATTAGTAGAAAGAGCAAGGTTTTCTTAAGTTGTTTATACTTAAGTTTGAGGAACTGTCAGTTGTGCATACCAAATATTATTGCTTGTATTACTATTATTGTTATCATTTAGCTTCAGGTGGCACTGATGGAGGGTGTAGTGTTTGGAGCTTGTTCTGTCCCTGTTGTCTTTGATATATCAACCATTCAAATAGTCAAAAATTTATGCCTAAATGTTTTAGGGTGAAGATACTTTCAGAAGGTTTACCAAGTGCCTATTAGAAAGTGTTAAATGACTAAGAGAACTTGCTAAGATTACACAAAATAAAGATGTGATGGATGAGATGGGAGCAGTTTACAAAACCTGAAATTTCTGAAGTTTTACGAAGATAGGAAATCCACAAGAAATAAACACAGTATTTACAGCTCACACTATTGATTTTTTTTGCCTTTTATTTGGAAATCTGACCTTTATTTCACAAGTTCTCAGCCCCAAAGAAAAGGTCCTTTGTGTAGGAAGATTGGGAGTTGGAAATTTAAATTTTAGAGTCAAGGTTAAATGACGATGCAAGTAAGAGTAATTCCAAGAGTTCTTATATAGCAAAGAGAAATTAGTGTAGCTCTCACCTCCAATCCTGGCATTATATGAAATATAATGTACAATCAATTCACAGAATGTATTTATTCAACCACCACTACATGGAAGGGGATATAGAAAGAAATAAAAAGGTATAGTACCTAATTCATAATGGATTTTATATCTCAGTTAGAGTACACTTGAGAAACTTTAATAACAGATAAAGTCTAGTATTTGCTCTATAAACTGTCAGAGTGATACAGAGCATATGGGGTGAAATTACTGAAACTGGTCAGCAAGTGTTCCACAGCACAAATGGCATCTGAGTAGGATTTAAAGTGAGGGTTCTATGGCATAGATCTTAGGAAGAAAATGAATGTAGTTACATCTCATTCACACAATCAAGAATGACCAAAGAATTTTATCAAGGGAGGAGTATGATCAGATTGGTATTTTAGAGGGCCTATGCACTGGCTGAATCTGCAGTTCCAAAACGAGGCAATTAGAGGAAGGATCGGGGAGAGAAAAAGGAAGTTTCCAAAGACATTCCAGAGTCTTCACAGTCCATCAACTAGGCAAAGAAAACTTTTCTTCTGTTTTCCCAACAGTATTGACTACTTTTGTTTGCATTGTCAGGAGATGTTCAGTGAGTCATTTAGAGATAATGAGAGAGAGAAGGCAAAAAAGTTTTATTAGAAAGTAATAATGCAATGGGGATAAGCAATACTTTACAGATATGTCAGGTGAGAAAAGATATAGAAGACTTACTGATAAGAAAATCAGGAGACTCACTCATGAACTTCACCTGAGAAATTAGTTCACCTCTTTGCATTTTAGATTTCTTATCTCTTCACTACAGCTTTGGAATATTTTTAAGGAAGAGTCTGTGGAAACAGAATGGAAAAAAAGCAACAAAATTTTTTAAAAGTCTTCAGATTAGAGTGTGTGTTTGAGGAGGAAGACTACTTGTTTTTTCAGCTGAAGAGATAGGAATCAGGTAAAGGTTGAGGCACTCTTACAACCTCTCCCATAGTGGGCAGCGAAGTCAGTGACCAATGCCTCCCTAACATCAAGCAGCTTAATGTGGTGTAGAACCCTGAGCTTGGGTCCAGGCCCAAATTTATGACTTAATGGCTTCAAGACCTTGGGTCTAGCTGGACCTCAGAACTTTTCATCTGTTGAATAAAGGGATTACCTGGGTAAATGGTTTCCAAATGCTATTCCAATGACAGCTAGAGATTTTTTTTTTTTTTTTTTTTTAATATTCTCCAAGGCCACAGAACTGCTGGGAAAGGAGGTAAATAATCACTTGAGAATATTTACCCTCTTGTTCCCCTTCCATATATCTAGGACTTCTACATCTTCTTCTTCTTTTTTAAATCTTTATTGTATTTTTCTTTTGCCCTTTAGTCCCCTAATACCCTCCTCCCCCCAGCAATCACCACCCTGAGTCCATGTCCCTGAGTCCTTTTTCCTTTTTGCTCAATCCCTTCACCCCCTAACGCCCCCACCCCCCCCAGTAGCTGTCATCCTGTTCTCCATCTGTGAGTCTGTCCCCATTTTAGGGCTTCTATGTAAAATTATATTTGGACAAAAGTTTCTGACTCAAATTCACATACATATACATGTGCACATAATATTAATGTACATAGTTGAAACCCATGTGCTTAGAAGAGTTCTTCAGTTCTTTCAAAATATGCTTGCTTTTATCATTCCAAAATGCTATACCTCTGTTGTTCAGAATATGGCAATGCCACATTATGAGTGAGAGATTTTGGGTTGTGAAAAAGGTTTGAGAAGACAAGTTGATTTGGCATTAGTCGTAGTTGAGGGCCTGTAACACATCCTTTTGTTTGGGTGACTAACTGGAAAATTGGGTTTGATGAACGGAGAAAGGTCAGAAGTAAAACATGGACTTCACAGGTATTATAACTGCATTAATTTGATGTGGATGAGCTTATTCAAGAAGAGAATATGAAACAAAGAAAAAAATATATCTAGAGAGATGGTGGGAAAAAGCAGAAACCATGAAGAAGATGAAAAAAAGAATGGTCAATGAAAATCAAGTAAAAAGAGCTCCTCAATTTCTGTGGAAAAAGGGGCTATCCAGTGGAAAACTGGATATTTATAGTGCCTATAGGGCCTTTAGTACCAATTCATCAGCATGAAGAAGCATGTGAAAGGTCTATCTGTCCCAGATACTTTAATATCGATGCATGGATTTTGATAACAGAAGCAAGGTCTTATTTACCTTCGTGTGAAAGGATTGTCAATTGAAGGAGGGAGGGAAGGAGGAAGGGTGGAAAAGAGAAAGAATAAAAAAAGAAAATAAGAGATTTACAGAAATAGCAACTACACTAATTTCTTTTCAAAAAGATTATTTCAGGAGCAAAAGGGAACATTTGAAGTGTTTTTCATTTACTTTGTCAGTAAGTGATGTTGTTTTGAGGTACAGAAATGATATAAATATTTTTAGCACTTATTTTGGGGGAGGGCATAAATGCAAAGATTGGCTGTATTAAATTAATTATCTATTTTCTATAATATTTCAATAAATATCCATGTTTTTATATTATTTATATATTATACTAAAATTTTCTCACATAAAATTGAATCTGTGTAATTATGGAAATGACATTGGAATTACAATTTTCCTCCATTTACCATCTTCAAATATCCAATGCTATTCTTCCCAAATATTAGAACAAAGGGTCAGCCTAATAAGCAATAATAGTGGTTTAACAGAGGTTAATTAGCTATTTATTGTCTAGTTTCTGTGTCACATGTTGAGGATTTTCTTCACTTGGCAAAGTTAAACACTTTTTAAAATTCCCAAATTAAATTAAGAACAGGTCAATAAGAAATAGGAAAGGGTATCATATTTTTGCTCCTTATACCCTTCGTTCTTTAGATGACTGAATGTATATTTTCTAATCTAATGGTAAATGAATGTTATTAGTTCTATAATTTGCATTTAAAATTATAATAAGTAGCAATAGTTTGCTAGAGTTAAAGACTCATAACAAATATATTCATTAAAATGAAGGATCAATGTCCCCAATGAAATTTATAGTTAAGAATGAACTATAAATTAGGATATATTGTTTAACACTCTAATACCAGAATTTACTCTATATCTTTCTACTGGAGGAGAAGATAGAGGTGTGGGAAGTGCTGTTACATTTACTACTTATGTAATTATGATAACACTTTAGATTTTGGTGTTCCCAGGTGACATTACCAATTTACCATCATTAGTTGAGGAACACAAATAATTAGAAGTAGCCATGAAGACTAGATACATACATTAACATTTTGAACACCATTTTGCTCTATGTAATAGCCAAAGCTCAAGTCCTAGGTGTTGTGACATTAAATAGAATGATTATTATCGGGATTTAACCTGTTTGTAATATCTAAATTTAATCTTACAGTTTGGAATGTCTTGAAGCTATTTCTTTTAAAATATTCATTTTAAAACTACTGTTATTGCAAAATCTTAACATTAAAAAGGCCTCATTAATTTTCATAGACTTAATTTTTCATTCTTCATTGTGGAATATCATGAGGTTAAGAAGGAGATTAAATAAATTTAGAAAATTATTACGTTTGGGGTTTTGGCAGCACAATTTGGGATATTTATGAATTCTCAATATCTAGTTTTAAATAAAAGTTTATGGGCAATTCTTCAAATTTCTACTTTATAAAGAATTTTAAAATGATTTATAAATGTCTCAGTTATGGGCAAGTATTGAGGACACATATGGATTACCTAGTACCTTTCATTTTCTAGAAAGGGGAGTAGGGCCCAAAAGCTTAGATACTGGTTTATTTCCTATAATCACACCCTGACTTAAGCTTAGAATCTCAGATTTCAAATCAAATATAAGAGTTTGCAGCATGCTATAAAATGCTGTATCGTCTTACATTAAATGGATATGTCCCTTTATTATCTCAGGTGATTCTGATATTCAGTTACACCCTCTGACAAGGTCCTTGCAGTTAAAAAAAAAAATCCCTACAAGCAGGTGTTAAAATATTCTTAAAAGGATTCATGTAACATTCTATTTGAATCTTGTGTCCACATTCTCTTTTGATGGCAGGAACAACACTCTCTTCTACTCCAAGAACAACACTTCAAAGAATTTTAGGACATTAGGTCTCACCTGCCAGTCACATATCCAACTCACAAAAGTGGGGCAAACCTTTACCTTAATCTAATGAAGACACACAGCTTGAACAGTGTTCATTTCACCAAAGAAAACCACTTTCAATGTTATCCTAGGTTAAAAATCCTCGAGTGCAGCTCAATATAACAACACTTGTCTTGTCCTGGCTTCCTAAGCAGAGTGGACCCAAGGTTTGGGTCTTTAAAATGCTACCTAACCACATTTGAGGGATGTGCTCCTGAGTTGCATAATTTAAATATTAATAGTAACCCTAGAGCATACATTAAAACTTACAACACACAAATGTAGGTTACGTGTTTCCAATCCCTGGGCCACGGACCAGTAGTGGTCTGTGGCCTCTTAGGAACTGGGCCTGAGGGAAGCTCACCTGAGGGAAGCTCACCTGAGGTCTGCCTCCTGTCCCCCTCCCTCCTCAGACTCACTTCCCAGTCCCCCTCCCCCACCACCTGTGAAACCAGACTCTGGTGCCAAAATGGTCGGGGACTGTTGATGTAGATGACATTGTCTATGGTGTAGTACTTAAACAAAAACAAGAACAACAAAAAACTCTTACACAATGCACAGTGTAGATTTATGGATTATTATATTCTAGTTGCCTACCTAAACTCTTTACGAGTACTTCACTGAGTCCTGAGAACACTATTTGAAGTAGGTACTTTTGTGATTATACCTATTTTACAGATGAGAGACTTGAGGTTTAGAAAGCATAAGTAACTTACCTAGGCCTCCCTTTTTCTAAACAATGAAGCAGTGTTGAACGTAGATCAATTCTGGCTGCAGGATCCAGGTTCTTCATATAAAACACAACTTCTCAATGGAATGAGCACAAGTAATGAGGTATCAGGCTTCAGAGATACACTGTGAGAAATGTGATGTTGATGAGTGAAGCCACCTCAGAAACCACAGATCATAAACCACAGGTCTTTCTTCTTATCTCACTGACTAAGGGATTGGGGTCTGGGAAGTTCTCTCGGGTAAAAGTCAACCTAAGCAACAGCTTAAGATCAGGTATGAAAACTTTAGAAAATGGACATGACAATGATTTGCAGGGAAAGTGAAGAACTGGGAATGCCAGACTTCTCTCAAGTACATTACAGGTAAATAAATAGCCGTTTCCCGAATTTTGAAGATGTTCTACCAGTAAAAAATGACTAGGTTAAAAAGTTGTGAAATGGGAAGCATATCATTGCACTTTTAGAAAAGGTTCTGTGCACAATATGAAATAGACTGGTAATTAAATATGTGAATTTTTTCACATATAAAATGACAAGCAGTTCAAATGTCTGCATCTAAGATGCACTTAATATGAATTACAGTCACTATTAATGAAACATCCCTCACTTTTTACCAAGTCTGTGTAAATTATACTTGTAAACAAAATATATTTAGTTGACATTTAAACAGAAATACACATATCCTTGCTTAGGAATAAAATGTAATATAAAACCATATTAATAAAATAGTACCAAGCTCTATCTACAGTCACATATTAATTCAGAATGGGTTATGTATCATTCCAATCAATGGCATTATATCAGTTTTTACATGGTCTTAAAATTAGGCCCATATTTTTATTGTAACATTCTATGCCTCTACAGTCTGGCAGAACAAATTATAAAATACAGTCACACATTAGTAGAATATTTATTAATGAAGTCTTCGTGTGTTAGAAGAAAACCCTTTTCCTATCTTGACATTCTTACTAAGTAATCTGTTAATTAAACCACATTTACTCTAAAGAACATGTGCCCTTGATCTGTTGATGGAACACTGTGTTCACTAGTTGCTTCGTTTTGCTCTAGTCAAAACATGAAAGAGCCAGCTTCATTTTATGTCAAAATGTTTATGAAAATGGCAGTGGTGTCTGTTTCCACAGGATAAGGTGCATTCAGTGATAGACAATCAGTGGTGCAATTAGGGAATTTGTAAACCACAAGCATTGTCCAGTGTGATCATTTATAGGAGGCCTAACAATGTCACATGGATTCTACAAGGAGACAAATGGCCTTTTTATTATAGAAGTAAATTGATTTTTCTAGCCATTCTGCATTGAAGAGTTTACCACTGTGACCACAGTTGCTCCAGGAAATAAAATAAATTGTGGATTTCTTTAAAGCATTTTTCTTTTGCTCTGCTGTCATAATGCATTTGATATATAATTTATAGATTAGCCTCCTTTTCATTTAGAATTCCTTCATCCACAGGAAAGCAATCACATAATTAACGTGATCAGACAGCTCCTTTTAACTTACTGATCCCTGGTTTTCATGGTTATACTCTGACCTTTGAGAAAATGGATAGCACTGACATTTGTCATCATAAATGAGAAATGCCCAAACCTACTACTTCATAGAAATAGAATAAGAGCTGGGATATCTGTATTATGTGCCATTGTATGATAATAGCTAAATATACCAATCAAATTATTATATCTAATGGCAGAAATCTGCAGCCTCTTTCCTTGGATGGCATTGGGGGATGCCCCTGACTATTCATATTTAAAAAGTTCATTCCTCTCCTTTCCAAAATATTGTCATCTTCAAATAGTTTCCTCATCTGAAATGTATACGTGTCTCAAAGACAACAGAAAAATGGCAATGAGATTTATTTGTATTTCTAAGTATATATTTCTATATTATTTATAAAATATTTATTTGATCTATATGTACCCATGCTCAGTGCTTGAGACATCATAGATATGAAAAAAACCCAAAAATTTTGCGCTCAAAGTAGAAATATATGCATAACAGAAACATATAGTTATTGATATACTAATAAAAAGCATTAAGAAAACATAATCAGTAATAAATGCTTAAGTACACGCTAGACCTTGTGCTCAAGGCTTTATGTATATTATACTGTTAACCCTAAAAATCCTGAGGTAGTGACGATTATGCTCACTTTACCAGGAGTAGACTGAAAAAGATACAGGTTCAACCTTTTCCCAAGGTCATGCAGCCAGTAGGTGGTGGAGCCAGGATCTGAATTTAGGCTGCCAGACCTGAGCCTTGCTCTTTTCAAGTATATTAGACAACTCAAAATATTTTATAATTAACAGGACATTCTAATGTGCATTATACCATTTTATCATTAAATTCTCATTTTTTTTAAATTACTGACAGATGAGAAAACATTAAAATAAACCAAAATAACATAGCTGGTTAGTGGGTTGGACCCTAAGTCCAAGTCAAGCTTCTAATCTTACACATTTTTCAAACTCTTCATATCTATTTTTAAAGGCCGTTGATTTAACAATAATTATGAGCAGTTACTAAGAATTCTCCCTATTTATCACTTTTCATAAAGCAAAGTATATTATTTGAAGGTAATAAATGCCTTAATTTATCTCTCTTGTCCTCAATTTCAAGATTTCAATATTTGCCTATTGAAAGAACTCAGAAATGTGTGTTAAAATGAATTTGTATTAGTTGTAGCATAGGACATAAGTTTTCATCATACACTGCCCCTTCTGTCACTCTCAGAGTGTTTGCTTGTCATTTAAAGGATAGAGCATTTAAAACACATATAACTGTATCTGGATCAACCATGGCACCATTTGTTTAGAGTAGGTAAGGACACAAATATTTTAAAGAATATAACAACTACACGAGGTTGGGGATCTCTGACCTAACTTTTAAGCTATGGGACTACTTCTTGCCTATAATTTTTAGCTTATATAATATGTTGAGAAAGCAGTATTCAGATTTTAAAGTTAAAATTCTTAATCAATTGCTTATACACAGATAACTATTTTGTTCTGACTTTACTCTGCATTATTTAAAAACATGTACCAAACATAAAATGGAAGTTGATTAGCAGTCAAGTCCAAGAATTGGTCCCCAGAAGCTGTTATAGATTATCTCTTCACCAAATGACCTACTAACAAGGTAGTAATTAAATAACTTACCATCTTATTTAATGTTTTATCTCTTATAATACCTTCTTTATTTAGTACAGAGTAAAAACAAGTGATTGTTTTGCAGTCTGTATTACTTCCAACAATCTCAGTCTAGTCTAGATTCCTGGCTCGCTAAATTTTAATGTAATTGGAGTCATTAACAAGCAGAACTACCTTGCTCCTCTTTTTTCTTTTTTAATTTAATAGTTTAAAAAAAGAAAGTTTCCACATGTAAGATGTATATACTTAATCACTGACCATCATTCATTTATGCATTTCAGAGGATAGGACACATATACAATAAGTCAGGGAAGGGAGGTTAAAAACAGGAAAAAAAAAACTATGCTTTCATGTTTTTTTTCCGAAGAGGATATTAGAAATTCTCTTGTTGATACAGATTTATTTTAATGATTCTAGGAAACATCTTATTATAAGCTTAAGTTATAAAACTAAATTATGTGAAGATCATAATAATTCAAGATATATACTTGAAAAGTAAACTTAACCAAATGCTGCACAAGCAACCTTAGCCTAAGGTGCCATTCACTTATCTGCATATGAGACAGCGAGTTCAGACCTGTGTGTATTTACAACTGGCTTTGTAGCTTGTGCAACAGGGAACATAGGAATGCCACTCAGAGAATGATTTTCTGTTTTGTTTCTTCATCTTACACTTTGTGTTTTGTTGAATCCCTCAGAGACTATTCTTGTGCCATAGCAACACCTGCTGGGAGAGGGAAGTTGGAGCAGCCACAACTGCTGCCGCCAAACCTGTTTTCCTGATTGAATGAATGGCACTGCGTGTCCTCCATCTTCTAATACTAACCCTACACAGTTGCTGCACCCCAGGGTTCTGCCTCTCCCCATATGTTTCAAATAACTAACAGTACCATTGTAATGAGATTTTCCACAACTCTTTAAAAAATTAAGCATTGCGTATGTGTGTACGTGCATGCACATACATTTCCCTCTAGAACTTCCCAAATTCAAATGCCATGGTATTTTTAACCTCATGTTTAAAATGTGCTTTCTTTCTGCTGTATTGATAGATTTGTAATGCACTGTCAATGTTGTTTCATTAGCATCTCCTTATTTATTATAAGTGAATAAGTTTTTTAAAAAGTGTCAGTGCAAAAAAAGGGAGTTTTTTATTTACACAGTCCGAGAAGAGATATATTTATGCTTGTTTATGTCATGGACAAAACCATTAGGCTTATCATCTTGTGTGAAGACGTGTTTTAAAATAAGTTCTTGCTTCCTATACAATTTACCCAAAGGACTGTAAGTAATATTGGGTTGGCCAAAACGTTTGTTTGTTTTTTTCTGTAAGATAGCTCTAGTACTGCGTAGTTGTCTTTAACTTCATTCAAAACAATTTTGTTAGATTATATTGTGACAACTCTCATATCAGTGTGCACTTACATCAAAATTGGTGAATTTCTGTATAGCCATTTATTATTGGAGATGGAAGAAAATATATAACATTTTAGCATATCATGCTTTATTATTTCAAGAAAGGTAAAAATGCAACTGAAACACAAAAGAAGACTTGTGCAGTGTACGGAGAAGGTGCTGTGACTGATTGAATGTGTCAAAAGTGGTTGGCAAAGTTTTGTGCTGGTGATTTCTCCGTGGACGATGCTCCATGATCAAGTAGACCAGTTGAAGTTGATAGCGATCAAATCTAGACATTAATTGAGAACAGTCAACATTATAACATGCAGGATATAGCTGACATACTCAAAATATCCAGATCAAAAAAGTTGCTGGTGAAAATGAGTAATGTGTCTTTTATATTATGAAAAACACTAAATGAACTTTTGATCCAATCCAATATAAGTCAGAATACAAGGAGGGACCCCCCCAAAAAATATAATTTAATTATAAAAAATTGTGTATTTATTCCTTCATGTTCAAACTTGAGCCAAATTCAAAGCACTATCCATTTGATGCAATACACCTATTGAGATGTTTTTTCCACTGGTCAAAAACAGTTTTTGAGCAAGGGAAAGTGGTGGGGGGTAGGCAGAGACAAATGTATTTGAAAAAAATAAATTAATTAATTAAAAAATAACACCCGCCCCCCCAAAAATAAAATAAATTAAAAAAAACACAGTTTTTGAGCTCATCGATTTTGATGCCTTTTAGCGCATCTGCCATTTTTTTTCTACCTCTTACACATTGGAAAAATGTTTTCCTTTGTGGACTTTTTTCATCTAGGGAAACAAAAAAAGTCTCTCAGGGTAAGATCAGGTGAATGGGGAGGGTAGGGTACAGGGGTCATGCCATTTTTGGTCAAAAACTACTGAACACTCAATGAAGTGTGGGTGGGTGCACTTGTAAATCACTCATCATAAAATGGGCAAATGTGTTGAAATAGTCTTCAAAAAAATTAATCAAAGCTGAACTCAGCCTCTCATCACAATTCCAGCTGGTACACTGATACAGATGAGTTCCTAGAACACTCACCTAGTAGGGGAAGACTGTACTACAAGGGGCCTGTCCTCCAGAAGGTAATTCTGGAGGTTATTTTTGTGTCCCCCTGCTTATCAGTCCGTATGTACATTGTCTTGTAGAGCTGACTGGCTTCTTCTTCTTCTTCTTTTTTTTTTTTTTTTTTTTTTTTTTTTGCTGCTAATAGAGCAGAGCCACAACCTGGACAAGTTACTCAGCACTACCAATATTTTACCTCCCTGTGTCAGTCCTGTGACTGAATTAAAATCCAGTAGACATACTAACTTTATAAAAACCTATAGTTTTTGTGGTTTTTAAAAATTGAAAATAAATTTTTTTGTGAAAAATGATCTTGAAATTCATATACTTTATTATTAAGCCATGGGTAATCTAGAGGTGACTGTTCATCAACAGGTTTCTTGCTTTGATTCCTTAGTAACCTTGAATCGTGCTCCATAAATCAATAAAAAATTCATTAAGTGCCTCTAAAATACTTAAAATGTCACATGGTGTGGGAACAATGGAAGAAATAGGTAAAACCTGGTTCTGGCCTCAAGACATTTTACTTACATATATAAAATTTGTCATGACATATATATTGTAGAATAAATCAGATATTCTGTAATTCAGACTTGGAGAGTGAATAAAAGATACAGAAATTGGGAAGGACTTAAGATAACAGATGACTTAAATTGGGCCTTGAAAACAGGGAATTATTGGGTAGGTATTGTAAGGACAGCCATTCCTGGACAAAAATGAGGGAAGTGAGGAGCTGAGAATGAGCTGAGGGTGTGAAGCAGACCTGAAGACGCGCCAACATTGAACAGAGGGCTTGATCAGAAGCACTGTGCCTTAATCACAGTTTGCAGGTTAAGATGGAAAACAAACAGTGGGATTTAGACCTATCCTAGAAAATGGAGAGCTTCTGAAGACATTTCAATGTTAGTATGACAGAATTTTTAAGAAAGATTATTTCAGAAATGGTAATTTATTTTTAGGAGGAGAAAGAGACATTCATGAATTAGATGTTAGTAATTCATTTATAAGTGGTAAGAAAATACAAAAGGAAATGCAGCAATGGCTCCAGGAAATTCTGCATATTTTAAAATAACAGCATTGGGAACCTTTATTCTTTTAATGAGAAATGAGCTGTAGAGTGTTGTTGTTTTTTATCAGACATTTTTCTTTAGCAGCGATGGTTTCCAAAAGGAAACACATATCAGCAAGCCAATTGATAAGTGAGGAGATTTTAGCTAGTTGGATTTCTTTTGTCACCTTAAATATCTTTTAAGTACACTTTACTATATTTTAATAACAACATTACATTTTACTATATTTCATATAATAAAGTACACTTTACTATATTTTAGCATATTAAAATATTTACTATATTTTAATAATAACATTATTAAAAATGAGTTATGCTTGCTGGTTAAAAAATATTTGGGACATTTGGATTGGAAATATATTTAAATTGAAGATAATTATCAGATCTGCCTTATATTATCACATGAATATTTCCCAAAGGCCACAGAACATCACATTCTTATAAGTTTCATATATTAACATAATTATTCCATATCTTAGTGGTCTGTTCAAATCAGTTGTGAGTTGCATGATGCTTAGAATATTTCCAATATTTAGTGGAAGAAAGATGAATGGAATTACAACAATCATGTTGACAATTTCACTTCAGCAATGGCTTATCTTACTAATCTCATAGTTTATTATGAGAAGTCTTTACTCATGTGCCATTGATAATTGTTGTGATTAAACTGTTCACTTCTTTACTACCATGTAAAATTTTGTGATTTCTCAAAAATTCACACTCTGTATATATTTATGTGCATGTCTCATGCTTACAAAGCTAATGAGTAATGTGTTAGCAAAAAAGAAATTGGGAACTACTGATTCTGACACTGAGAAAGAACTTAACTGTAATACTGTCTTTCCTATAACACTATGTGGTCTGAAATATGGATGCTGCTAAGCTTGGAGTCTCAATCAGCAGGTCACCAGGAATGAAACTCACATCAAGTCTATAGACTTGGAAGCATGAGAATTCTTGAATCTGATCTCTAGGGAAATCTTTCATAAATAAACAATATTTTTGAAGTCTGATTAATTTATGTTTAAATACAGATTATACATTCTACTGTAGACATACATGTGAATTATAAACCATTTCTCAAATTCAGGTATAATTAAATCAGTGCTATACTTATTTGGGGTTTCTTGAAAATACAAGTCCGATTGTCCTTCTGGAGACAATTCTATTTATTACTTAGCTTACTATGATTTTATATTAAAATAAATATATTAAAATAAATACATACTAAATATACATATTTAAACCAATAAGTCCACAGTAAACATTCTCTGATATCTTTGTTTCAGACAGCATGGTATTTTCTTATATTGGTCACATAAACTAACCTTTCCTACATTACTTTGAGTAAGAAAAATAAGCCAGTCATTTTCTCAGTAAAGTCTAAAGATTAAATTGCTTCAGTTTTCTTCTCAATGAGAACATGAAAACATTTTCACTTTCTATATTTGCTTTATTTTACAGTCTGTGATACAAAGGAATAGTTGACAAAAAACCAGTTTGTCCAAATCATTTGTCTATTTGTTTATGTTTGGAATAGAAAACTTTGGTCTCATATGTTTCTCAAGTTTCCCTGATTATTGAATCTCCAACAGTAGCATTGCAGATAAGAAAAATCAAAGGGCAGAGTATGCACTATCTGTCAGAAGATGTAGCTCTGTGCTTTTTTTAAGAGGAACTTTTTTCTAGCACTACATTACGAATAAATGTGGATCTCAAGAGGTAAAGACATTTCAATTTTTTTTTACTTAATTTAATGTTTTTATTGTGAAATGTAATATTTTAAAAAATTAGTTAAAGAAAGGGCATAATAAACATGAAAAAAATTAAACTGTGTGTCCCTAAATTAGCACTTAACTTTTTAAAAAATTTATAACCTATCCAAACCTTTAAATCAAAAGAGAAAGAAAAAGAAAATTATAAGATCCCGTTCTTTTTGAGTCTCTAAACTCTAATATATACTACCACACATCTCAAGATCTGCATCTGGGATCTATACTAACAATATATTTTTCAGGAGATTCTGCTACTTGTATGGGCTACTAATTACTATGTTTATTTTATCCTCATCCCTGAGCAAAAGTTTTCATTGCTTTTATTTTTTGGCCCTAGATTTTAATCTTTATTATATTTTTTCATTACTATTTAGTCCCCTTATACCCTCTTCCCTCCCTCCAGCAATCACCACACTGCTGTCCATGTCCATGAGTCCTTTATTCTTTTTGCTCAATCCCTCCACCCTCTAACCTCCCTTCACCAGTAGTTGTCATCTGCTCTCCATCTATGAGCCTGTCTCTGTTTTGCTTGTTAGTTCAGTTTGTTCATTAGATTCCACATATGAATGAAATCATTGGTCTTTCTCTGACTGGCTTATTTCACTTAGCATAATGTTCTCCATGTCCATCCATACTGTTGCAAAGAGTAAAATTTTCTTTTCTTTTTTTTTTTTTTTTACGACCAGGTAGAATCCCATTGTGTAAATGTCCCATAGTTGATTTATCCACTCAACGACTGATGGACACTTCGGCTGCTTCCATATCTTGGTGATTGTAAATAATGCTGCAGTGAGCCTAGGGGTGCTTATGTTCTCTTGAATTAGTGTTTTGAGTTCCTTTGGATATATTCCCAGAAGTGGAATCACTGGGTCAAAAGGCAAATCCATTTTTAATTTTTTGACATATCTCCATACTGCTTTCCACAGTGTCTGCACCAGTCTGCATTCCCACCAACAAAAGGATTCTCCTTTCCCCACAGCCTCTCTAGCACTTGTTGTTTGTTGATTTATTGATAATAGCCATTTTGAGAGGTCTGAGATGATATCTCATTGTGGTTTTAATCTGCATTTCTCTAGTGACTAGTGACATTGAGCATCTTTTCATATATCTATTGGCCATCTGTATATCCTTTTTGGTTAAGTGTCTATTCAGGTCCTTTGTCCATTTTTAATGGGGTTGTTTGTTTCTTTGGTGTTGAGTTTTGTAAGTACTTTATACATTTTAGATATTAACCCTTGATCAGATGTATTGGCAAATACGTTCACACATTCTGTGGGCTTTTTATTTTGTTGACGATTTCCTTTGCTGTGCAAAAAGTTTTTTGTTTGATAAAGTCCCATTTGTTTATTTTTTCTTCTGTTTCTTTTGCCTGGGGAGATATATCTGATAAAAAATTTCTATGAGCAATGTTCGAGATTTTACTGCCTATGTTTTATTCTAGGAGTTTTATAGTTTCAAGTCTATCATTTAAGCCTTTGTTCTATTTGAATTTATTCTTGTGTGTGATGTAAGAAGGTCATGTAGTTTCATTTTTCTGCAGATATCTGTCCAATTTTCCCACACCATTTACTGAAAAAAAAAAACTTTAGCCCATTGTATGTGCTTGCTTCCTTTGCCAAATATTAATTAACTATGAAGGTGTGGGTTTATTTCCAGTATTTCTATTATGTTCCATTAATCTATGTGTCTGTTCTTATGCCAGTACCCAGGCTGTTCTGATTACTATGGTCTTATAGTATAGTTTGATATTAGGTATCATGATTCTTCCAAATTTGTTCTTCTTCCTCAAGACTGTTGTTATTTGGGACCTTTTGTGGTTCCATATAAATTTTTGAAATATTTGTTCTAGTTCTGTGAACTAATGAGTATTACATCATTGGAATACTCATAGAAATTGCATTGGATCTATAGGTTGCTTTCAGTAGCTGGAACATTTTAATGATATTAATTCTTCCTGTCCATGAACACAGCATGTGCCTCCATTTATGTGTATGTTCTTCAGTTTCTTTCTTCAGTGCCTTATAATTTTCTGGGTACAAGTCTTTTAATCCCTTGTTAGGTTTATTCCTAGGTATTTTATTCTTTTTGAAGCAATTGTGAATGGGACTGTTTTCTTAATTTCCTTTTCTGTTCGTTTTTGGCACATAAAAATACAACTGATTTCTTAATGCAACCCATGCAACTAATTTCGTATCCTGCTACTTTGCTGATTTCATCCCCAAGGACATTTTTTCATTGCTTTTACAAAGAGGAAAGAAGGAGGGAGGGGGCAGAGAGAAAGAGGGAGAAACATCAATGTGCGAGAGAAGCATGAATTGGGTGCCTTCTAATAAGTTCCCTAACCAGGAATCTAACTCTCAACCTAGGTATGTGCCTTGACAGGGAATTGAACCCATGACCCTTCAGTCTACACCAGCCAGGGCTGCAATTATATTTTATTGTTATTTTTCACTTTTGTTCTAAAATGTTTATGATGTTTATTTCTATTATATTCATATCTCTTTATCTCCTCAGTCTTTATCTTTCTCTCTGTCCCTACCCCTCTTCCACCCTCAATTATTTTATGTTTTTCTGGTCTGTGCCAAGTAGGAAAGCAGTGCATTGAGTTTTAGACATAGATTAAGACACTGTGCTTTCAAGGAGCTGTCTGGTCAGAAATATGAACATGGGAGAAGATATAGAACAGAGCCGCAAGTAAAGATTAAATGAGTATACATTTAATAGTAATGTATAGTAATAGTGAGCAACCACCTTAGTCTAGGGGTGGGCCAAGTTATCACGCAAGTGGTAACATTTGAACAGAATCTCAACACTTTGGGAAGGCAGGGGGTGCTAGAATACATGCTGAACACAGGGGAAAAATAATCACGTGTTCAAGAGCACTATGGTTCACTAGTTGGTAAAACCACATATGAATGAGTGTTATAAGGGTGAACAATTCTAGAGGAGCATTTCTCAGACTATGTTGTCTAGAACTCCATGTCCAGAGAGATACATTTGTATTATTAAAAAATGGAATTTTCATCAGATGAACATTGAAAACTAGATTGTGTTAACACTTTAAGTTTCTCTGGGCACCTTGAACCCTGTAATATGCTAATATGCATTGCACATATTGTAGAAAAGTGAAAAATGAAGAAAATATACAGAGGAAATTTAATTACCAATAATCCCACATTAAGTGAGAGCCACTGTTAGTGTTTTGGAATATTGCTAGATTTTTCCACATACAAACCTCCTTCTCTTCTCTGGAATAGGACCCAACTGCTTGCTGTCTTAATTTGCTGTAATTTTTTTTTACTGAGTTTATATTATATCTAAATAGAGTACAGAATGCTGGCAATATAAAGATGAATCATATACACACTTCCCCTTAAGAAGCTCCCTTTAAACATTAATTAGCCTAAGACTCATTTTATTAAAAAAAGGTGATATTACTGTTTACATTGCTCAGTAACATATTTTAGTCATTTATTAACAGTGGTTATAGCTATGTCATACTATTTCTCGCTTTCTTTTCTTGCATAAAATATAAATGTCTTTCTTGATAAATGTGAGTCTATTATATCATGATTTAAAAGGCTGCATCATATTCTGTTGTGTAACTGTACCACCATTTATTTAACACTTCTGTCAGGCTATTCTCAATTGTTTTAAAAAATTAAATCAGTTATTATTATTAGCACTCATTAAGGTTTGGACATAAGAATATCTTGTTCTTATAAAATTTATGACAGGATAGGGGGAAGCTTGGAGGAATTGAGATGGTGACAGAAAGACCAATTAGGACACAGTGACAAGAAGAGAAAATGATGACTTCTACTAAGAATTCACTATACTCATGAAAAGAAATAGGCACACATAGACATTTTTGATAGAAAAACCAAAGCAGCTGGTAGGAAGTAGTGAGGAAAAAGAAATGAAAAATCAAGCAAATAAATGTATGAAACAGGTTGAGTTTCAATAAATAATAAAGTAACAATTAAAATAACACATCTTTGTCACAATAAGATTAATAAGTATTACAAATATTGGTACTTTATTGGTAATAAATACTTATTAATAAGTATTGGTGACTGTGAAAGGAGCTGGGTATTCATAGACTCTTTTTCTTCATTTTCTTAAAGCAGTCCTTTAGCATATTTTGCAATGCTGGTTTGGTGGAGGTGCATTTTTTTAGCCTTCTTTTGCCTGATAAGCTCCTTATTTCACCTTCCGTTTTAATTGAGAGCCTTGCTGGGTAGAGCAGTCTTGGTTGCAGACCTTTGCTTTTCATGACTTGGAATATTTCTTGCCATTCTCTTCTGACTTGTAGTGTTTCTGTTGAAAAGTCAGCTGTTAGCTGTATCAGGGCTCCCTTGTGTGTTACTACCTCTTTCTCCCTTGCTTCCTTTAGGATTCTCTGTTTGTCTTTAATATTTGCCATTTTAATGATGATGTGTCTTGAAGAGGACCTCATTGGGTTCCTCTTGAATGGTACCCTCTGTGCTTCCTGGATTTGTGTGACTTTTTCTCTCCTCCAATTAGGGAAATTTTCTGTCATTACTTTTTCAAACAGGTTCTCTATCCCTTCCTTATCCTCTTCTCCTTCTGGTAGCCCTATTATGGGGACATTATTACATTTCAGATTGTTCTGCATTTCCCTAAATGCCTCTTCATTCTTTTTGAGTCCTTTTTCATTTTCTTGCTCTTCCTGGCAGCTTCTTTCTACCTTGTCATCCAGTTCACTGATTAAATCCTCTGCTTCTTCTAGCCTGCTTTTGATTCTTTCTACTGTGTTTTTCAATTCAGAAATTGTATTCTTCATTTCCTCTTGTTTCTTATTGATAGTTTCTATGTCCTTTTTCATGCTGATATATTTTGCAGTAAGTTCCTTGTGGTTTTTCTGTACTTTTTTGTAATTCTCTCTGAACTCATTGAGCTTCCTTTAAGCCATTGTTTTGAACTCAGTATCTGATAGCTTACTTGCCTCTATTTCATTTAATTCTCTTTCTGGAAATTCCTCCTTTCCCTTCGATTGGGGGTGTTTCTTTGTCTTACCATTATTTGTGAGACTCCTCTTTTTTGGTTCTCCTTCTTAAATTGATCTATCTTGACTTCTGTACTTTGTGATGTGAATTTCTATGGTAGGAGACCTGTGACATTCAGTGGTGCAATCTCCTTGATCTTCTGAACTTGCTGCTCTTTGGATATCTTTTATGTCTAAAAAAATTATCACCGAAAAGTCAAGAAGTGAGGCAGATGGCAGTGTGGTTCTGTCAAACCTCTGGCTCCATCTGCCCTCACTCATCTCAGCTCCTACTGCCTGATGGCTTCCACCAGCATGCAGAGTCATGCACCTACTCTTTCCTCACTGGGAATAGAAGCACAATATTTTAATTATGTTTTGCTATTTGGCAAAAACCTGGGCTAACTTATGTAAAATTTTTTTCAAGTTACCTAGATTAAAACTTAAATTTACATTTCTTTAATTTTGACAGTATAGGGAGGAAAGTTTAAATAAATAAATAACACATTTACAAGAGAGTTTTTTAACTACTTAGCATGATAAACTTATAAAACATAGCTAGTCAAGAGTATATTTTAGAATGACCTAATGTAAAATATATATCTTTGAATAATCATCTTATTAAGTCATGAAATAAATACTTTCATTTAGCATCACTTCTATCTTTAGGTCTTTACAGTTTGTTCTTGTAGTCAAACATTAATAACCTCAGAGCTCATAAAATGCAAATCCTTAGTTTCAAAATGTAAAAATTAATACTCAGAGTGGTTAAGTTAGGCCAAGATCACCTTGCTTGTCTTTGGCACAATGAGGATGGAAGGTTTCAAATAAGAATACTCCATTAAATAATCTCTCAATTTATAACTTATTTTCATTTATTTCACATAGATTTATCAAAATTTGTATATATATTTGGATTGGTATATCTTCAAAACAGTTTGGGTTTATATTTGGGAAATATTCTTATATAGATACATATAGACATATGAGATAGAAACAAATATATAATATAAAATAGATAGATGAGGTAATTTGCAAAGTATCTATCAATGACACCTTACACCCTTACACTTCTACCTTGACTCTGTTTTATTGTCCTTGCGCTAGTGATCAAGAGATGGGCACAGGAAATTACTCCAGTTTGCTTATAGGAGCAGAGCAGTTATGAACAGGAGTTCAGAGCTAACTTCAATTTTTCATTTCAGACACCAGTTTACTGGAGCCTGCTTCAGGTTATCATGTCTCTACATTGCCCACCTGATACAAATTGGTCCCAGTTTGAATTTTGTTCAAATAAAAGTATTTACCCTCTTTTATTCTCAGATTTTCATTTGTTAAATTTTAATATTAAATATTTAATCCTTAGGATTATCAAGGGAGTTAAATGAACATGTAAAATCCCTACCTTTGTCCAGCACATAGTAGGAGCATAATTAATGTTAAGTGCTGATGTTATTTCTCTTATTCTGTGTGGTTTCTCATGCAAGGTAAGTAAATATTGCACTTCTTTTTGATCTTATTGTTAGAAGATACTGCTTATAGTTACATCATTCTGTTGTGGTTTACTTGTAAAGGAATAAGTTAAAAAAATCATTTAATTGTTTGTATTTACAAGAAGAGATAACTCAAATTATTTGATCATGCAGTTTTTAAAAATACAGCCATATTTAAATAAATGCTTTGTTAATGGCAATTCTTAGAATACACATACACATACACACACATTTCAAGAAGGTGGTGGTTAATGTTTAATGTTCCGTATTTTTTAATTCCAAGATGCTCTGCATTATTTAACTACTTTTTTTTATCATTTAACTATTTAAGATAAGAAGTAAATGAAGAAATTAACTTAAAAATTATACATGAGGATACATAGCAAGATAATTAATTTTCAAATCACTTTGGGCTTGAATTTATTTTTTTCTCTGAGAGAAAAATATTTCAATATTAGTTGAAAGATAATTTTAAAATTATGTTTATTTTTTGTTTCTGGACATTGGCGCACAGTAATGCTAGAAGGGAGAATAGGATCTTTGCCTTTTTATCCATGTGCAATACTCTCCAAAGGGAACATATTACATTTACCAGGATAGGATTATTCATATATATTTCTGTTTATTCTTCTTCTGGCATTTAATTTAGTTCATGCTTTTTTGTTGATGTTGTATTGCATAAATACATTTGAATTCATGTGCATTGTATAAAAAACAAAAGTCTTCCAATGGAACAGTTGATTTTATTTGTAAGAAAACTTCTCAGGTAGCACTTGCCTCTTGTTAGTTTATGTTTTGTCCTAAGTCATAACATACATATATATGCTAGCACAGTAAAGTAAGTTCCTGTAATATCAACTTAATTTTCTCATAAATATTTTCAATAAATCATAATCAGCTTAACTTAAAAAATTACAATTCTTATATTATTGAAATATTTTTTAATTCACTTAATTTTACAGAAATAGTGTCAACATTATGGCAAACTAATTACAGTGATCTTAAAATATCTTAAAGTGAAATTATATGAAATATAAATCTCAGAGAAATATTATACATCCAAAAGAGAAGAATACAGTGGATTGTAAGAGTGTGGCATTGTAATGAGCTGTTCCATCTCATTTCTACTAGGGAGAAAGCAAACCATAAACCTTAGCAATTTGGCGACAGTTTCTAAACCAAAGCTTCTAATTGTATAACAAAGGTTCTTCTTTTTCCCTTTCCCACTACTTGTATTTGCTGTGCGTACTAAGTCTACAGTGTCACTTACCTTTTCTTATAGCATGTTTAGGTAAGAGATAGCACCATAGAAAGCGAAGACCAAAAAGCTGACCCAACGCTCAGAAAGCAGGATCATTCTTCTGTGAATTACAGATGTTAAAGACCCATTTAATGGCTGATAATGACAAGTAATTGAGTAGATTGTTCTTAGGTGACCATTTACAGTCTAATTTAATACTTCATTTATTTTGCTAAAGTTTGAAGACCTCATTCAAAGAATTCTATAAAAACAATTCAGAATTATTTCAAGGAGGGTGTTTGCCACTTATTTCCAAGGTCTTCTCTATAATTATGGTCATTTGAATTGTCACACATCTTCAACCAACAAAAATTGTTTCCTTATGATTTTCTGTGTTTGAATATGCTTTACCAGTTTATACTAACTTTGAAAAATTTTCTTTTTCCCATTTCAAGTTCCACCCAATCTGACTGTTCCACAGGAAAAATCACCTTTGGTCACCAGAGAAGGAGACACAATAGAACTGCAGTGTCAAGTCACTGGAAAACCTAAACCCATCATCCTTTGGTCTAGAGCGGATAAGGAAGTGGCAATGCCTGATGGATCAATGCAAATGGAGAGTTATGACGGAACACTGAGGATTGTGAATGTGTCTAGGGAAATGTCAGGAATGTACAGATGTCAGACCAGCCAGTACAATGGTTTTAACGTGAAACCAAGAGAAGCCTTGGTGCAGCTCATTGTACAGTGTAAGTAAATGATTTTCTATATGTTATTAGTGGGAAACAAGGGAAGAAATGATACAGAATGCTACTAGTAAAATGAGGTGATTTTTGGAGTTGGATTAAGATAAAATGTTTGTACATTATTGCTACCCAATTTAAACTATATTTCCCCTACATCTGCCTATTACCTGAGGTAATACATATTAACAGATAAGAATTGTATTTGTGTGTGTGTGATGATTATAATGGTGTCATGTGGCTGGTTAATGCCAAAAAATCAACAAGTCTAACAGTTAAATACTGGCCATGCATAATGAAGTAAAGTGAAGACTGAAAGTAATTGCTAGTTCAAATTGCAATACCCTTTTTTTTTCACAGTTCATGTTTCTACTTCAAGCAGTTGTTGCCCTTTGCCCAAACTATCCGCCTATTTCAAGGAATCCTTTTGTTTAAATTGTGGAGACCTAATCATTGAAATGCTATATTTGCAGATATGAAGTTTGCATAATTATCTAGTAGATTGCATAATGATCTAGTAATATTGAGATAATTCAGGTTGGTATTTGGTGCTGAATTTTTGCTTGACTTTCTTAACAGATACTGTTTAACTGTGAGATTTGAAGAATAGATTTTTAACTATTCTTATTGAAATCACTGTTACAGTGTTGACAAAAATTTGCTTTTAATATTAAAAGTATCTAAATTCATAAATTTAAAAAGTTTAATGATGTACAATTAGTGTTGGATTATTCAAGAAGGCCGTGATCATTTTGATGGCAGGTGGTATGGATATTGCTGAAAAAGAAGCAAATTGAATGTAGTCCGTTCAAGCTCCAGTAGTGCTGCTGTAATTTTTAATTGATGTACTATTGCTTAAATACACAGTGGCAAAGTCCTCAAGAAAATAATAAATTAGACGAAACTATAAACTTCAGTAAACAACAATGTGGTTTCTCTGCAACTCAGATAATGGAAAATAAGATTTAGTCCAAACATGTCTATTTTTATATTAGACTTAAGGACATTGGCTGATTGAATTAACTGACTTTAAATTTGAAAGAATAATTGAGATATAGAAAGATTATATTTGAAACTAATATCAGCTAATTCATTTATGTATGAGGTGAGTAGTGGGTGAGGAGCAAGGTTTTGAGTGCTGCTTAACTATTCCCTGTCCCTTTTATATAGAAACTCCTATAAATATGCAACCTTTTATTTGCTAAGTACTTTGGCTGATTTCCAATTGATTACTAGATTTTCCTCCAAATAATGTAGCTTTTAGATGGCAGGTTTCATTCAGCACTTCAGCAGTATTGCTTTTTCCCTTCCTGGCCGGCATTTATGCTCAGGATAATGAGCTCATAGTTGGGATGTTCATGTGAAAATAGGCTTCAGAAAGAAAAAGGAATTATAAAAGAGATACCTCTCCTCAATGCTCCCAAAATAAGTCGCACCCTCAAGTGACTACAGAGGAAGCTGACAGAATTTGGAAAACTTCATTCTTGGTAATCATAGGACTCTGTGCTTCCTCCAGAGTTATGCACAAAGCGTCCATATTCCTAAAACTATTAGGGCAATTCGTTTTGCTCTGCTCACACCTGTCTGGGGGAGCACTGGTGGAAATAAAACCTGGAGAACCCAGCGGCTCTAGGGAATTTAGAATTAAAGGTTCAAAAACCAAGATCTCTATTTCCATAGAATCTACTAATGTCCAGAATTCTATTGGTGGGTTAAATTTCCTTTTCTTTTTCTTCTTAGTAATGCCCATGGAAAATGATAACTTCAGCTCAAAATTTTAACATTCAATAGTGGCTGAAGGTAAATACTGGCACAGCTGTCTCTAGTGTGACAGAATGTAATTGACTGAAAGACATTGACAGACATAGACAAAGTCTAGTTCATTTGCTGTAGGTGTAAAGATTTGTACCTCATTTGCCTTTGCAGAGCAGGGTGTAGTTTGACAGGGCTTGCTGTCAGAGGCAAGCTTTCCTGGCCTCCCCAGGAAAGGCCGATCTGGATGCCAGCTGTCTTGCTAGTTCCAAGTGAGGCTACATTGTGTCTTGCAAGAACCTCTCTTTCATGTATTCCCAAATATTTGGAAGAATCTGCATATGTGTCTGAGCATTTGCCAGATACAAATAACTGATAATGACTCCAGAATATTTCTGAGTGAATAAAATGTTCATTTTTCAGGCACATAATTCCTGCTAGCTGTACAGCCGGCATGCCTACCTGTAAAAATCATAATGCAGAAATTGTGATAGTATTTTTTAAATGATAAATATTCTAACTTTTGTAGTGTTTTCTTAAAAATATGAAATAATTGGTATTTGTTCTTGACTTAAATAGCCATGCTACATGTAAAGAGGGTGCATATGGAATATAAATTTTTTGTACACACATGCATATATACATATATACATGTACATGTGTTCATATCACCTCAGAAATTATTTACAATTAGTTACATCATTGCAGCTAATAAGCTATGTTTAATATACTTTGTATACCTAATATAAAATATTTTACATTACAACTATTGAGTAAATGTGGTGAGTACTTTAACTTATGATAACAAATGGTATAAGACTATGTACATACTGCATACCTCTTGCTTCTTGCATGATTGGTCTTTATTATTTAGGATTTAGGATTATCTGAAGACTTGCTGCATATAGATTGACACCTTCAAGTGTCTGAGTATGTGAAGGAAGAAGATGACAAATTATAATAATTCTTACAGAGCACCTTTTTCAGAACTTGAACTCTCTTCCATATTTTAGTTTATTAAGACCTCCTTTCTTACAATGTTCATTATATTAATGAATTCTTGTATGTTATTTTACATACAGACATTGACACATTTTTATTTACATATAATTTTATCTGCTTTGAAATATAAATATTGAAAAAGAAATGGTCATGATAAATAAAAAAATTTGGTATCTCCAAGGCACTTTGTTTTGGCATTTAGTTTTATTTGTATCCAATTAAATAACTAACCAAAACAATTAAAGGAGCACAGATGTAATTATATGTAGGACTTTAATGAATTTATACTGTAGGAACCTAAACATGAGGTCTGTACAGAGAAAGTCCAGCCATTGTTAATATAATGAGAATGGTTTGCACAACATCAGTGTAACCTGGCAGCCAAGGAGAGTGGACTGGAATTTGCATGCATGAACAATGACAACTTCATTGTACTAGTCAATGGGGGCAGTAGATGCTGTTGCGTGAACGTGTATACTGTGTAGTTATTGCATTAAAAATGACTGAGAGAGTAGAGCAACAGATCTACCTCAAGTTTTGCATTAAGCTTGAACATTCCTGCATGGAAACTATTCAGATGATTCAGAAGGCTGCAGGTATGGGCCACAGGTGATTGGCAGCTTGATCACAACACCATGCTCACTCATGCATTACATCTCACACTGAGCTTTTTTGCAAACCATCAAATCACCCAGGTGACTCAGACACCTACAGTCCAGATTTGGCACCTTGAGACTTTAGGCTTATACCAAAACTAAAATAACCTTTGAAAGGTAAGAGATTTCAGACCCTCGATGAGATTCAGGAAGGTATGACTGGGCAGCTGATGGTGACTGGGAGAATCGTGTGAGGTCCCAAGGTGCCTACTTTGAAAGAGACTGAGGCACCATTGTCCTATGGACAATGTTTCTTGTATCTTGTACCTTCTTCAATAAATGTCTCTATTTTTCATATTGCATGACTGGATACCTTCTGAACAGACCATCTATGTATTTCAATATCATGTAACTAGGGGAATAGTCTATTTAGTTGAATGTTCAAAATCTTCTAGTGCGATTTGTTCTTAGCAAATGTATTACAATTATAAAGCAATCATTTTTTTTAAAACTTTTAAAATTATTTTTATTTTCACTTAATGTGCCTCCTCTTAAAATATATAGAAAGTGATTTAGTAAGTAAAAGAAGCTGAGAGGTATTTTATAAAATTCTATATCCTCTTCCAATAAGCTTTATCACCAAAATGAACTCATTTAAATTATTAAGTTCTTATGCACATTGCTCATTCTAGAAATCAGATTTATTTTATAATATTTGTAACTTCTACAATTGCCAATTACCACACATTATATGTACCAGAGTAAGAAGTTGCAAATATAGTATTTTGAAAAGTAGTATTTTAAAATTAATTTAGTTTTATAAATTGCTAGATGAAGTTGCAAAGTATGTTGTAATTTTAATATCTTTTAATATTTTTACTATTGCCTAACTTCATTCACCTGTTTTTTGGAACTATATGACAGTTCTTTTGTTTACTTTTGGCTCTTTTTATTTGAAACATTGTAATTAATCATTGAAAATATATGTATATATGGTAATTGATTTATAATGTTAGAAGGAGATTTTTTTCCTTTATCCTTCTATGTTCTTTCGCTGGTTGAATAATTAAATTGACATAAAACAGATTAATGTTAGAAAAACAAATTTTTCATTTTGGATAGACAAGAACTCTATAAAAATATGAGATCCAGTGGCAAGTGGGCAGTTGAGACTTATGTGCCATCCTGAGCTAAGGAATGGGATAAGATCATGAGGTTTCAAAGGGGGAAGGGTATTATAAGAATAGTAAGAAAGATGTTCGTCCTGCCAGAAAGAATGTTATCTCTTGAATAGCTCTCTCTCTTTCTCCAAGCCATACCCCCTGTCTAAATTCTTTCAGGGCGGTAAGAGTAAATAAAATTTTTTCTTGAGTTGGCTGGGTCTTGATTGCCTCCAGCTGAATATAATCCACAAGCCCAAGTTGCATATTTTGGGGTGGCATATTCTTCTCTCCTTCAATGTCATTTAAAAGTCATAGTATATATAGACTTTATTGAAGAAAGCTAGAATAATTTCCTAAATAAAATCACAGTAGTAAAGCTACTTTTAGTTTATCCATTAGAGTATTGACCACTTGAATATTGATTAAATGAAAATGATATTGGATAAATATATTAAAATATGTACCATATAGTAAATGAAGAAACAAAGATATGCCTATTTTCCTCCTAAAATATTTTATTAAATTTATATTTATATTGTATACATATACTTGTAGTATATAATCGTAATTTCATAAATGGTATCAATTTATTTTTAATAAAAGCTGTCCTTCAAAGGGTTTTATCTCAATGCACTGGTAAAATACTTTAATAAAGAGAGTACAATTTGGATACATTTCTTTGAAAGTCAGTTAGAGAAGATGTATACTGCACTGAATGTCACTTTTTATTATTAGGGTTTTGATTTATATATAAATATAAATATATTAAGTTTATTTATGTTTTAAACATATATATTTAAACATTTATGGCACTTACAATTAAAGATAAGGTATTTCTTTTATAAGGCACAAAATATATACTAAAAATCAGACTGACAATAATGTTAAATGGTATTAATAGCTTTTTACCATCTCCAAATGAGATTTCATGAACCGCTTGCAATTTATATTTTCCAAATGAAGAAAACATGAAAGAAAATAATCAGGGCTATTAATGAACCCATGTTCTTTACCTGTTTCCTAAGCAAATTGGGTGAAGAGGAGGGAACCACATATTAGGGTTTTACTGCTTAGTCTGTCTCAAGAAATCTAGCAAAGAGTACACATTAATTTCTTTTCATCAAAATGAATATTCAATGAAAGCAGGGTATGATGGGCTGTATAAGAAAAAGTTCTTAAAAACAGATTGGGATGTATGGAAGCATGTATGCTCATTATTTTTGATGAGCCCAGGTATACAGAATGACTGTATTAAGCAAATAGAACTACTTTTTACAATTTTTAAATAGTGAAATTGCTCTAAAAATATCAGTGTGACTAAAGATTAATCTAAAATTAATACCAGATGAAGTAACTATTACAAAAGTAGAAATAAGGGAGCAATTTGTCATATTCATATACAAAAAACATTACAGGCTATTGAAATGAATTTATAAGTGAATGGACAAAAATTTTCACTTATTGGCAGAACAATAAAATGACTTTCAGCTCCGTAGCCTGGAAAGCCCTACTTATACAGATGTGTTTCCTATTCTCCACTCTCCACAGTAATTCAGACCATCTCTTCTCAGCCTCATGATCAGGGTAATTCAGATTTGCCTCTTTAGCCAGACTCTGATTCCTCCATTCTCCTGTTCCCCACAATTCTTCAACTGCTTTTCACCTTTTAAGTCTTCACAAAGTTTCTTGGTGACTGAGGAGGGTGTTCCTTGATCATGGACACTGGTGTTTAGTCTGCAGAACACATCATCAAACTTCAACGTAAAACTTTTGAATATATATGTTAGGTGATATATTGTACTTCTTTCAAAATCATTAGTTATTATTTCACTGTTGCCTTCCTCAAAAGTCTCTTGTAATATTGCCTGTGGAGTTTGTTTAAGCAACACAAAGAAATACTTTTAATGATTGTATAGTTTTCATGCCAAGCTTTTAACTGGATTTACTTTTTTCACCAATATGACCTGATTCTGATAGATTTTTGTTTGCACCATAACATAAATTCAAGTTCAGAAATAGAAAAATTATCTTTGACATTATTCAAAGGACTAAATTAGAAACATAAATGATAAGTTGAAGGTTATTTTCAACATTTTTTATGTAATGACTGCATCACAAATATTATGTCAATGCCTCTATCAGAATAATCTTGAAGACAGCATTCATTTAAAGAATGTTGTTTGACCCAGAGAATCCTAGTTTTTATCATCTATTACTATTGTTAAAGAATAAACTAAGGCATATGAAAATTTTTAAGAGTTCATTTGAGTAAAAATCCTTTCTAATCAATAGTGACAAACTATAAGCAGTTAGGGATGCTCTATGAATAGGAGCTCTGGGAAAGACATTTATAGAGAAAAGACACAAAAAAGAAAATTATGAATTGGATACAGTTTATTTTTAAATAGCTTATTTTTTATTGTATTTTTCTATTACCATTTATCCCCCTTATATCCTCTTCCACTTCTATCTGAGTGAATATTGGTAATTGTTTGTCCTTAAGTTTCATTTTCTTAAACTTGAGGCATTTACAGGTCTAGATCTTTGGGTTTGCCTAGGTAGTCTGCCACAGCAATTAGAGCCACTTCAGTTTCATGATTTCCCTGTTTAATTAATTTAACATGATATATATATATGGCCATTGGCAAATAGCTTAATATTTCTGAGCTTTAGTTTTCCTGTTTCAAAAAAAGTCTCCCTACTTTTCAAGTAGTAATTAATTAAAATAAATTTGCAAAGTAACTAAAACTTTGCTTACTGTATAGCACAAAATGGAAAGTATTATGATTATCATTTTAACATATGTTCTGCTCTATTTTAATGTAAAGAATCCAATGTCTTACTTTCAAATCATTACTTATATCTTTTTTACTATTTTTCCTAAAGATTGTTGACCCATTCCTACTATAATTTAATCTCATTATATGTCAAACCTACAATCAAATTTCTAGCACTACTCTTAAATTTCTTGTCAGGTTGATAGGTTCTTAATTAACTCACCCATTTTTAGGATTTTTGTACTGAGGAAAAATTTAAAGCTAAAACTCTTCTTGTTAAGACAGTCTTTTATTTATTTAATTTTTTTAGGGCTCCTCTAAGCAGTGTGGGAGAGGTTTTTGTTTTTTATTTTTTTTTACTTTTTATTTTTTTAAATCATGTTCATTCTATTACAGTTGTCTCAGTTTTTCCCTCTTTGCCCTCCTCCACCCATCGCACCCCGCCCCCCTCTCCCACAGTCAGTTCCCACTCTGTTGTCCATGTCCATGGGTCATTCATACATGTTCTTTGTCTAGTCCCTTCTCCTTCTTTCCACTATTGTCCTCCTTCCCCATCCCCTCTAGCCATTTTCAGTCTGCTCCATGTTTCCATGCCTGTGGTTTATTTTGTTCATTAGTTTATTTTGTTGAATAGATTCCACTTACAGGTGAGGTCATATGGTATTTGTCTTTCACTGACTGGCTTATTCATTTAGCATAATATTCTCCAGTTCCATCCATGTTATCACAAAAGGAGTTCCTTCTTTCTTTTTCTTTTTTAAATGCAGATTAACTTTATTTCATTTTCTCACTGTAAAGTTTTGTAATACAGTTGACTGGAACGTGGGTTGGTGAAAGCTTTTAAGTTTACTAATAAAATATTTTAAGCATTCATACTTCATGTTTTAACATTAATGATTATCAAATAGAACTGTGTTTATTAAGAATGTTTCTTCATTTAAATTAAATGGCCCTATTCATTCTTTTGGTGTTGGCAGAAGCTATTAGAACCATTAATCAACTGAAGCCTGAGGCAGTGTTAATATTTAGAAAATATTAATATTTATATTATTTTCTCCAATCTGACCTTTTCCTTTCCCCAGGTAATTAAGATATTTTCTTAAAAAAAGAAACAATATTCTAATAAGATAGTATACAATTTAAACTTTATAAAAATACTCTAGAATTTTCATTTCTAGTCAATATGTTATATAAATAATTCTTACGTTGTTTCCTCACAGATTTAACAAGGACATATAATGGAGCTGCTTGAAAACAGATCTGTTTAAACATTTTATTTTTATATTATTTCTGAATATTTGAAAATTAAACTTCCAAAGCAGATATGCTATTTTGTACAAAATCTTTAGGATAAATTTACTGTAACCGAACTACTGCCATTGTGGGCAATCTCTTTGCCCCTGATTTCTCACTATTACAGAAAAATAGTAGGGTAGATAACCATCTAAGAAAATTGTCAAAGAAAATAGAAAGTCTTCTTTTCTAAAGAGCTTCTTGATGTAGAACACAGATGCAATATCATTATTGTGCAATTGAAGACAGATTGCCTGGAAAGAACACTGCTTTATCAAGTATATGGATCATGTAAAGAAAATATATGCATTTTCCCCTGGTTCTATCTCTGCTCCTGTCACAATGCAGACCCAACCATGACTTCACGCTTAGAAAAAAACTTATTCATTTTATTTTCAGTATCTATGTAAAGAAGCAGGATAGGACCAGCCAGTTTTAACAGAATGATTAAAAAAACTGACAAGCCAGCCACATCTTGTGTTTATTGATGTTGTCATCTAAGTATTTCTATCCACTCCTGTTGTATAGAAATAAATGCAAGTGGATGATTATAGCATTTCCATAATATTGAAGTGTTTTATCCTTAAATCCTTTAAATATGTGACTAAGTTAAATGTATTTTGAATGAAGAAAGTTTATGTTGACTCTTTTCCTAAGGTCTTTTCTTCTTCTTTTCTCACTTTATGGAAAAATATTTTCTAAGAGAGGTGAACATAGACATATATAAATATAAAAATTATGTGCCTTTTATATCTTTCTTAGTTAAAAAGGGATTTATCTTTCATTAAAAAATAAATGTGTTCTCAAATATGGCATTTAAGCATTTTCTGAGCACTGTGCTTTTCTCCCATGGACATAAAAAAAGCAATAATAATGAATCATTAAAATAAATCACATCTATTGGCTTCCAGTAGTATATTCCATGAACATACCTGTGATTTTATCAATTTATTTTAAAGCACCACTAATAGAATACTTTATGCAGAGGAAAATAAAAAATATGCAGAAGTTGTAGATTTCTGGTTAGGAAAAAATGTGTAAAACCTTCAGAAGTTAGATAACAATGTAAGAAATTTAATGTCCTAAAAGAACTTCAGCCAGTGAATGATAAACCCAATCAAGAAGTGAGAAATCAAAGGCCTCTGTCAGGAGAGGAAAACTTGGCTTCTTATCTCTGCAGCTGGAGACACACGCTTACCAGAGTGTCTAATTTACCTGCAAGCATTGTTCATACAGAGTTCTAGTATATTGTTAAGCAATTTTATCCCTATTGATTTTCAATTTTTGATCTAATATCATATTTTATATTTAATACTAATCACATATTTTTTGGTTTTGCCAATATATTTTATTTTGGATTTTATTACATTATAGGGTGTAAATAAATTTTAACTTGGTAGTAAACTTCTCTGTAACTTATTATAGGGTCTTCTTAAATGTAACTTCATTCAAAGTCATGGGTCTGCAATAGGCACATATGGCATCAAGTTCACTTGCAGATATAAGACAGGAGCCACAGCTTGACATCATGCCTCCTACTCCCTGCTCCTGGGGGCACTTGAAAATTTTGGAAACATTTTTGATTGTCATGATGGGAGGAAGAGGAATGCTTCTGGCATCCAGTGCATAGAGTTGAGGGATGCTACTAACTGTCCCAAATGCAGAGGACAGACTCCCAACAAAAATTTATTCTTCCCAAAATGAAATTTCTGTGTGTGTGTGTGTGTGTGTGTGTGTGTGTGTGTGTGTGTGTGTATAGATGGGAAGCTGTCCTTCTAATTGGTCTTAAATCTTGAGATGCCAATAGCATGACCCTCCGCCCATGTCGTGACAATAAAAAATGTCTCCAGACACTTCCAAATGTCCCCTGATGGGCACAATTACCCCAGGATAAGAACCACTACCTAGATGTCAGCTTGTGTATAAAGAGACAACATCTACGTAATTGGGGATGAGGACTATGACTGAATCCTTTGCCCTACAGAAGCTAAAGCCTCTTGTAAGAAATATATAGGTATAACTTCCAGAATCTCTGAAGTTTTAAGAGTCACTACACTAAGTTCAAAGATATGGTTTCCTATCAAATATCAATGTTCCTCTCAATCCACAAGTATTTTAATACATAAAAGTTGTATAAAATCATAGCTGTCATTCTTACCTTGTCAACAAACCAGAGGAACAGGGCTAAAACTTTAAAGGAAGTCCTAATTGTTGGGCAACAGGGAAAACAAGGTATTGATCATCTTCTCAATGCATCCACTCTTCTCATCTGCCACGTTAAACTTTTTTAGTAATTCTTTTGCTGTAGTATTTTCTTCATTTGATCATCATAATTACAATGTGTATGAGTATGTTAACCAAGCATATTTCCAAAATATATTATTTTTTTAAATTGCTTTTTGACTTATCTTCTGTGTATTGCTATGTTTATATTCTTTCTTTATAGGTCTTTGTGTGTTGTATTGGATTTTAGGGGGAGGAACTGTCTATCATGCTATTCCATTATTTTTTTTTAATTATCTTGTGAACTTCTGGCAAATACGTATTTCCTTGAAGTCTTAAAGATTCTAGTTGGTAAATGCAAATATTTCTCTCTTTTTTCTTTCTTTTTTCTTTTTTTATTGTTCAAATACATTTGTCTCCACCTTCCTGCCACCTCTTTCCCTGCCTCTCTCCCCCACCTCCCTCCCTCAGTCCTTTCCCATGACTCCTTTATACATGTTCCTTGACCTGACCCTTTCCTTCCCTTTCCCGTCCCCCTTTCCTCTTGATTCTGTTGGTTTCTTTTTTCTTTCAATGTTGCTGGTTATATATTTTTTGCTTGTTTTTTTGTTAGGTAAGATCATATGGTATTTCTCTTTTGCTCCCTGGTTTATTTCACTTAGCATAATGCTCTCCAGTTCCATCCATGTTGTCGCGAAGGGTAGGAGCTCACTCTTTCTTTCTGCTGCGTAGTATTCCATTGTGTAAATGTACCACAGTTATTTGATCCACTCATTTACTGATGGACACTTCGGTTGCTTTCAGTACTTGGCTGTTGTAAATTGTGCTGCTATGAACATCGGGGTGGATAGGTTCTTTTGAATTAGTATTTTGGGATTCTTATGGTATAACCCCAGCAGTGGACTCACTGGGTCAAAAGACAGTTCCATTTTGAGTTTTTTGAGGAAATTGCACGCTGTTTTCCACAATGGCTGCACCACTCTGCATTCCCACCAACAGTGTACTAGGGTTCCCTTTTCTCTACAGCCTGGCCAGCACCCATTGTTTGTTGATCTGTTTATGATGGTCATTCTGACTGGTGTGAAGTGGTTTTAATTTGCATTTCTCGGATGACTAGTGATGCTCAGCATCCTTTCATATGTCCCTGGGTCCACTGTATCTCTCCCTTGGAGAAGTGTCTGTCCAGATCCTTTGCCCATTTTTTTTTAAATTTTATTTTAATTTATTTTTTCAAATACATTCGTCTCTGCCTCCCCCCCACCACTTTCCCTAGCTCCCTCCCTCCTTTCCTCCCTCAGCTCTTCCTTTGGTTTTGTCCATGAGTCCTTGCTATATGTTCCTTGACTTTCCCCCTTCCCTTCCTTTTCCCCGCCCCCCCTCCCTCTTTCCGTGTTGTCTCTGTTGATTTCTTTTCCTTTCAGTGTTGCTCGTCTTATTTTCCTTGCATCTTCCTATTGTTGGTTAGGTTCCGCTTATAGATGAGATAATATGGTATTTGTCTTTCGCTCCCTGGCTTATTTTGCTTAGCATAATGCTCTCCAGTTCCATCCATGCTGTCACGAAGTGCAGTAGTTCTTTTTTTCTTTCTGCTGTGTAGTATTCCATTGTGTATATGTACCATCATTTTTTGATCCAAACATTTACTGATGGGCATTTAGGTTGCTTCCAACACTTGGCTATTGTAAATTGTGCTGCTATGAACATTGGGGTGCATAGGTTCTTTAGTATTGGTGTTTTGGTGTTCTTAGGGTATAGTCCCAGCAGGGGAATCACTGGATCAAAAGGCAGTTCCATTTTCAGCTTTTTGAGGAAATTCCACACTGCTTTCCATAGTGGCTGCACCAGTCTGCATTCCCACCAACAGTGGACTAGGGTTCCCTTTTCTCCACAGCCTCGCCAGCACCTGTTCTTTGTGGACCTGTTTATGATGGCCATTCTGACCGGTGTGAGGTCGTACCTCATGGTGGTTTGGATCTGCATTTCTCTGATGGCTAGTGATGCTGAGCATCTTTTCAAATGTCTCTGGGCCCTCTGTATCTCCTCCTTGGAAAAGCATCTGCCCAGGTCTTTTGCCCATTTTTTGATTGGATCGTTTGTCTTCTTGCAGTGGAAATGAGTGAGTTCTTTATATATCTTGGAGATCAAACCTCTATCTGATGTATGATTAGCGAATATATTTTCCCATATGGTTGGCTCCCTTTTCATTTTGCTTGTTTTCTTTTGCCATGCAGAAGCTTCTTATTTTGATGAAGTCCCACTTGTTTATCCTTTCCTTTGAGTCCCTTGCTTTAGGAGACATATCAGTGAAAAAATGGCTGCATGAGATATCTGAGAGTTTCCTGCCAATGTTCTCCCCTAGGACTTTGATAGTGTTGCGACTTATTTTTAAGTCTTTGATCCATCTTGAGTTTATTTTTGTGTATGGTGTCAGCTGATGATCCAATTTCAATTTTTTGCATGTAGCCGTCCAGCTCTCCCAACACAATTTGTTGAAGAGGCTGTTATTGCTCCATTTTATGCTTGTGCCCCCTTTGTCAAATATTACATGTCCATAGAGACCTGGGGTTATTTCTGGGCTTTCTATTCTGTTCCACTGGTCTATGGGTCTGTTCTTGTGCCAGTACCAGATTGTTTTGAGTATAGTGGCTTTGTAGTAGAGTTTGATGTCCGGTATTATGATCCCTCCTACTTTGTTTTTCTTTCTCACAATTGCTGTGGCTATATGGGGTCATTTATGGTTCCATATAAATTTTTTAAATGCCTGTTCTATTTCTGTGAAATACGTCATTGGTATCTTAATAGGGATTGCATTGCATCTATAAATCGCTAAGGGTAGTATGGACATTGTGATGATATTAATTCTTCCAATCCATGAGCACGGTATATGCTTCCATTTATTTGTGTCTTCCTTAATTTCATTTTTCAATGTTGTATAGTTTTCTGTGTGTAGGTCTTTTATGTCTTTGGTTAAATTTATACCTAGGTACTTTACTTTTCTTCTTGCTATATTGAATGGTATTTTTTTTATTTTATTTATTCTTCTTCTATTTCATTGCTGGTGTACAAAAATGCCTTTGATTTCTGAATGTTGACTTTGTATCCTGCTGTTTTGCCAAATTCACTTATTAGGTTGAGGAGTTTTGGGGTAGAGTCTACAAGGTTCTCTATGTACACTATCTTGTCATCTGCAAACAATGATAGCTTTACTTCCTCCTTTCCTATTTGCATGTCTCTAATATCTTTCTCTTGTCTGACCGCTGTGGCTAGGACTTCCAATACGATGTTGAAAAGAAGCGGTGAGAGCGGACGTCCTTGTCGTGTTCACAATCTTAGTGGGAAAGCTTTCCGTTTTTGCCCGTTGAGTATGATACTGGCTGTAGGTTTTTCATATATGGCCTTTATTACGTTGAGGAATGCCCCATTTATTCCCATTTTGTTGAGTATTTTCATCATAAATGGGTGCTGTACCTTGTTGAATGCTTCTTCTGCGTCTATCGAGATGATCATGTGGTTTTTGACTTTTATTTATGTTATGTATCACGTTTATTGACTTGCATATTGAACCATCCCTACATCCCTGGGATGAATCCCACTTGATCATGGTGGATAATCTTTTGAATGTATTGCTGGATGCGGTTTGCCAATATTTTGTTGAGGATTTTAGCATCTCTGTTCATCAGCGAAATTGGCCTGTAGTTTTCTTTCTTTGTAGGGTCTTTATCTGGTTTTGGGATCAGGGTGATGTTGGCTTCATTGAAAGAGTCTGGGAGTCTTCCCTCCTCTTGGATTTTTTGGAATAGTCTGAGAAGGACAGGGGTTAGCTCTTCCTTAAATGTTTTGTAAAATTCTCCTGTGAAACTGTCCGGCCCTGGTTTTGTGTGCCGGGAGTTTCTTGATGACTGCTTCAATTTCCCCAGCTGTTATTGGTCTGTTCAAGATTTCTGTTTCTTCCTCCTTCAGTGTTGGAAGATTATACTTTTCTAAAAATTTGTCCATTTCATCAAGATTTTCAAATTTCTTGACATATAATTGTTCATAGTAATTTCTGACGATCCTTTGTATTTCTGTGGTATCCGTTGTTATTTCTCCTCTTTCATTTCTGATATTATTAATTTGGGTTCTCTCCCTTTTTTTCCTTGATGAGTCTGCTTAAAGGCTTGTCAATTTTATTTATCTTTTCAAAGAACCAGCTTCTGGCTTGGTTGATCCTCTGAATTGTTCTTTTTGTCTCTATGTCATTCAGTTCTGCTTTAATCTTGACTATTTCCTTCCTTCTACTTGCTCTGGGATTTATTTGCTGTTGTTTCTCCAGTTCTTGAAGTTGTACTGTTAGGTCTTTTATTTGAAATGTTTCTATCTTTTTTAGGGAAGCCTGTACTGCTATGAACTTCCCTCTCAGGACTGCCTTTGCTGTGTCCCATAGGTTTTAGACTGTTGTCTGGTCATTTTCATTTGTTTCCAGAAATTTTTTGATTTCTTCTCTCATCTCATTATTGACCCATTCATTGTTTAATGGTCTACGGTTCAGTCTACATGAGTTTGCAAGTTTTTGAAGTTTCTCTTTGAGGTTGATTTCCAGTTTCAAGCCCTTGTGGTCTGAGCAAAAGTTTGGTATTGTTTCAATTTTCTTGAATTTGCTGAGGCTTGCTTTGTGTCCTATCATTTGGTCTATCTTTGAAAAACTGCCATGAGCATTTGAAAAGCATGTGTATTTTTCTTCTTTGGGACGTAAGGTTCTATATATGTCAGTTAAGTCTCTTTGATTCAGTGTGTCATTCAGTGCCACAATATGTTTATTAATGTTTTGTTTGGAAGATCTGTCCATTTTTGACAGTGGGGTGTTGAAATCCCCTACTATCAGTGTGTTGCTCTCTATATCTTTTTTGAAGTCATCCAACAATTTCCTTTTAAACTTGGGAGCTCCTATATTGGGAGCATAAAAATTTACAATGTTGATGTCTTCTTGATAGATTCTTCCTTTATGTATGATAAAGTGCCCCTCTGGGTCTCTCTTTATGGCCTTTGTTTTGAAATCTACTTTGTCTGATACAAGTATGGCAACCCCAGCCTTTTTCTCATGTCCATTTGCTTGGAATATTTTTTTCTATCCCTTTACTTTTAATCTGTGTAGGTCTCTTGCTCTGAGGTGGGTCTCTTGTAGGCAACGTGTGTGTGGGTCCTGTTTTCTTATCCATTCAGCTACCCTGTGTCTTTTGATTGGGGCATTTCGTCCGTTCTCATTGAGAGATATTACTGATAGAAACTTACTCATCTTTTCTCTTTGTACTTGTGTTCCTGTCTGTCTCATTCTTTTCCCTCATCTGCTTAAACCAGTCCCCTTAGCATATCTTGGAGTGCTGGTTTGGTAGAGATGTATTCTTTTAGACTCCTCTTGTTGGGAAACTCTGTATTTCCCCTTCTATTTTAATGGAGAACCTAGCTGGGTAGAGCAGCCTTGTGTTAGGCCCTTGCTTTTCGTGGCTTGGAATATTTGTTGCCATTCCCTTCCGGCTTGTAGTGTTTCTGTTGAGAAGTCAGCTCCTAGGCGTATCGGGGCCCCCTTGTATGTTGCTTTCTCCTTCTCCCTTGCTGCCTTGAGGATTCTCTCCTTGTCTTTGACATTTGCCATTTTAATGATGATGTGTCGTGGAGTGGACCTCTTTGAGTCCCTCCTGAGTGCGGTCCTCTGTGCCTCCTGGATCCATGAGAGCCTTTCTCTCCTCAAATTAGGGAAATTTTCCATCATTACTTTTTCGAGGAGGTTCTCTATCCCTTGCTCCTCTCCTTCTCCTTCTGGTATCCCTATTATACGGATATTATTGTGTTTCAGGTTGTCCTGCATCCCTAAATGCCTCCTCATTCTTTTTGAGACATTTTTCCATTTCTTGTTCTTTCTGGGAGCTTCTTTTTACCTTATCTTCCATCTCACTGATTCGATCTTCGGCTTCATCCAGCCTCCTTTGGATTCCTTCTACTGTGTTCTTCAATTCAGAAATGGTATTCTTCATATATTCTTGTGTCTTCTTGATAGTTTCTATGTCCTTTTCCAAGCTGATATAGTGTGCTGTAAGATCCTGATAGTTTCTCTGCAGTTTCTCATAGTTCTCTTTGAGCTGGCTGAGCTCATTGAGCTTCCTTGGGACCATTGTTTTGAATTCAGTATCTGATAGTTCCCTTGCCTCTATTTCATTTAGCTCTCTCTGTGGGGAGTCCTCTTTTCCACTCATTTGAGGGGAACTTCTTTTTCTTCCCATTTTTGTGAGAGTCTGTTAAGTATTTTTGTCCTTTACTTTTCTTTCTGGGCCTGCCTCTGATGATGTCAGTTGTTGACCATATAGGACCTTGGGTTGTTTGTTTGAGCTTTCCAGGAGTCTAGTGTCTGTGTCTGTCTCCTGCTTGGAGCAGCTCTGTGACCCCTTCGGTCAGGGCTGGGCTATTTTTTGGGATCTCTCTGCACTCTCACGCAGGCTCTTTGAGCACACTCCCGGCGCAGCAGGATCCCCCACCTGCCTGGTCTTTGCCCATTTTTTAATTGGATTATTTGTCTTCTTGAAGTGGAGTCGTGTGAGTTCTTTATATATTTTGGAGATCAAATTTCTATCTGATGTATCATTGGCAAATGTATTTTCCCATACAGTTGGCTCCCTTTTCATTTTGCTGATGTTTTCTTTAGCCGTGCGGAAGCTTCTTTTTTTGATGAGGTCCACTTGTTCCTTTATGTCCCTGGCTTTAGGGGACATATCAATGAAAATACTGATTTATGGAATATCTGAGAGTTTCCTGTCTATGTTCTTTAGGACTTTTATGGTGTTACGACTTATATTTAAGTCTAGTAAAAGCAAAGATTTTCAAAAGGAATCTTCAAGACAAGCTAACCATGCACTGAGAAACTAAAAGAATTCTCCCTTAATTTCATACTTAGACTTATTTTGAATGGGAAATTACTCTTTTTTATTAATTCCAAACTATTTTCAAAGAGAAAGAAACCAAATGCTGTTCTTGAAAATTAGTCAAATATGTATTCTGTTCTTTAATATTGTTTCTCACTATATGAAATAAAATGTTTTCCTTGAGAAAGATTTTTATGTAACATGAGTAACAATTGCTTTTAAAAATATTTTAACAGATATTTATACAAAAATTAATCAAGGGAGGAAAATTTTTAAAACTAAACAGGAAATTGAAAAATATTTAAGAGAAATAGAGATGTAGCATCTTAATTATATACATTGAAATTTATGGATGGAATTGCAGATGCAATCTGATATCTTCCAGTTATTCTTTGTTTATCTGTGCCCATCAGTGTCAGCATTTTCTCTGGTTGTTTTAGTGTTTCAAGATAGATGTTCTTAAACACAAGCCAACTGCTTTGTGTACAGTGGAAAGTTATAAATAAAGTTTATTGTTGAGTTAAAGGGAATAAGTAATCTGAGTATGTTTTCACTTTAAGTGCTGACTTGAGGCTGTAAGGTACTAATGTATAAATCAACCAATCACAAACATAGATAGATATAAATATACATGATGTAGGTATTTAGAGAGGTGTATTTGAGTACCAGACGTATGTCAGTCTATCTATCTATCATCTAGCTATCATCTACATATCTATGTTATCTATCTAATTTATCCATCTGTTTTTTCAGTGTTGGCTCCATTCAGAGGATAGAGGGCATGTTTATTAAGTAAACAATCATTCTTCTTAATGCATTTTCTTCTTTGTTATTTATAATGACATGCATACTAGTTCTGATTTTATCTTCCAATTATGTCTTTATTTCTATTTAGTCCTCCTTTCTCCAAATCACATTTCAGTCCTGTTCTCTTAGTCAACACTCTCAAAACTTGCAAATATAGTGTGTTAAACTATCACTGTTATGCAGATATTTCCTACACTTTTATCTGATACATTTAGCTGGCTTCTGTGAAATTTCCACTCAGTATCGTGATGAACGCTAAAATCTAAAGTGACGAAAATTAAACTTAGACTGATTCCTTAATTATTTTTTTCACATTATATTTTCTCCTTTTGAGTTCTCTATCCCACATGAAAAGATTTTTCTCCTCTTGGTTACCAAGATTAGAGTAAACATTCAACCTTCCCCTTTTCTCCAAATGCACTTAAAATTAGAATACTGGAGAAAAGTAAAAACTTGACTTCCGGTTAAGATGGCAACACAGGTAAATACAGTACTAGCATTCTCCCACAACGACATCATAATTACAACTAAACTACAAAACAACCATCATTCAGAACTTCCTGAAATCTGGGTGAGCATAAGCCCTACAACTAAGGATATAAAGAAGAAGCCACATCTATACTGGAATGAGGTACAAAGATGCTGAATGGACTGGTCCCACATCCATATGTGATGAGTAAAAATTAAGAAGGATATCTTGGCTGTGGAGGTCCCCCTTGAGGAACAAGTGGTACCAATCCCACACCAGAATCCCCAGGCCAGGATTACAGTTCCAAAAAGAGAAGTCCCCATAAATTTTGTCTATGTAAACCACTGGGAGTTGCTGCTCATTGAGATAGAGGCTCTGGAATTGTAGGCATTTCCTCATAAAGGGCCTTCACTCAGATTTACTTAGACCCAGTGCCTCTAAGCTCCACAACTAGGGTAGCAGCTCAAGAGACACCAGGAACATGCAGGGAGGAACTGACTTGTTTAGCATCAGGGTGGGAGCTTGGGGGACAGCTTTCTCCCAGTCAGAAGTGCTGGCAGAGACCATTCCTCTTTTTCTCATCCCTCCCCCGAAACAGACAGTAGGTGGGCACTATATATCTGAGTCTCCTTTAACTTGGCTAACACTGTTCTCCCCACTTTGGTGATACCCTGATACCCAATCCTACCCAACTTTCAGTACAACTCAATCTTTTTTCCAATGAATTTTACATATACATGATTTGTCTTGGCTCTGGCTTCAGACTCTCCGAAAATCTGTCAGGCAAGAAGCATCTGGCCTCAACATATGTACCTCTCTCAAAGTGGCTCCAGGCCCAGCATTATAGGCAGCTGACCATGGTTCACAGTTGGGCCTATCCTAGGTACCTCCAAGCTCAGCACGAGCAGCAACCATCTGCAGATCATTTTGTAGCTCATGCCAAGAGGCCCTGGGCAGGACACACGTAACAGTTGAACTTGGCCTGCACCTCCCAGGAAGCCCCAGAGCCGGTGTACTTTGTGGACAGCTTCAGAATGTGTGAAAGCAGCACCTAACCACCTTTATATGCTATACACTCAAGAGGTGGACTCAGTGGGCACCACAGTCCCACTGAAGTAAGTCCCGCTCCAAGGGACTTGGAGGTAACTATCTGTTTTCCACAAAGGCTGCACCACTCTGCATTCCCACCAACAGTGTACTAGGGTTCCCTTGTCTCCACAGCCTCACCAGCACCCATCCTTGGAGGTAACAGATATGTATGGCACTCATTTATACCTCTCTAAATACCTGTATCATGTATATTTATATCTATGTATGTGTGTGATTGGTTGACTTATATATTAGTACCTTAGGGCCTCAAGTCAGCACTTAAAGTGAAAACTTCGTATACTCAGATTATTTATTCCCTTCAACTCAACAATACACTTTATTTGTAACTTTTCACTGTACACAAAGCAGTTGGCTTGTTTTTAAGAACATATATCTTTAAACACTAAAACTTGGAGGTAACTAGTCCATGCATGGCTGATTCTCCTTAGTGGTCACAGCCATTCCTTGCAGCAAGTTGGCTTGAGGAAAATCCCTCTCATTACCATGCCAACAGCAATCAAGGCTCAGCTACGATAGAACAGTGCACACATCTCACATGGTGATGGAAGGGGGGTAAAAATGTACTTGGCATACCCGGCTCAGGTGAACAAGCAGGCTGTGCCACTGGACCCTACAGGACATCTACTACATTATACTACTCTAGCAAGCTGAGGAGACGCAGCATCTCTACATAATACATAGAAACAAAAACAAGGAGGCTACTGAAATGAGGAGACAAAGAAAGATGTTGCAAATGATAAAACAGAACAAAACCCCAGAAAAAGAACAAATCAAAATGAAACCAAGCCATCTGCTACATACAGAGTTCAAAACACTGGTTATAAAGATGCTCAATGAACATAGGGGAAGAGGAGATGAATTTAGGGAGAGCTTCACCAGCATAAAAAAAGGACATGGTAACCATAAAAAAGAACCAGTCAGAAATGGATACACTAAATGAAATGAATATTTTACATGGAATCAACGGTACAGAAGATGAAGCCAAGAATCAAATCAGTGATTTGGAATATAAAAAAGCAAAAACTAATCAGCAAAAAGATAAAAGGATCCAAAAAAATGAGGATAGTGTAAGAAGCCTCTGGGACATCTTCAAGTGTACCAAACATTCACATGATGGGGGTACCAGAAGGTAGCAAGCAATTGAAATCTCTTTGAAAATATAATGACGAAAAATTTTCCTGACCAGGTGAAGGAATTAGACATACAAGTCCAGAAAGCACAGAGTGGCCCAAACAAGATCAACCCAGAGGCCCACACCAAGACACATCATATTTAAAATGCCAAAGGTTAAAGACAAAGAATATTAAAAGTAGCATGTGAAAAGCAGTTAGTTACCTATCAAGGAGCTTTGCATAAGACTGTCAGCTGATTTCTCAACAGAAACTTTGCAGGCAAGGTGGATTAGCATGAAATATTCAAAGTGATGAATAGCAAGGGCCTACAACCAGGATTACTCTACCCAGCAATGCTGTTATTTAGAAGGACATTTAAAGAGCTTTCCAGATAAGAAAAAGCTGAAGGAGTTCATCACCACCAAAACAGCATTACATGAAATGTTAAAGGTCTTCTTTATGAAGAAGAAAAGGTAAAAATATGAACAATAAAAATTGAGTCTAAAAGACAAAATAAATGATCAAGCAGAACAGAAATAGATTTAAACTCATAGACAGAGAGAACATTTTGATGGTTGCTAGACTGGAGGTGGGTTGGGGAGAATGGGTGAAAAAGGTTAAAGGATTTAGAAGTACAAAATTGTAGTTACTGAATAGTCATAAGGATGCAAAGTATACCATAAGGAATATAGTCACTGATATTCAAATAACTGTGTATTGTGCCAGATGGGTACAATGTAAATTGGGATAATCACTTAGTGAATTTTGTGATGTGCAATCACTGAGCTGTACACCTGAAACTAATATAATATTGTATGTTAACAGTACTTGAAAAATTTTTAAAAAAGATTAAAAAATTAGAATACTGTATCCTAAAATTAGAGACCTGGTTTAAATTTCATCTCTTCTACTTTAACCATAATTTCTCTCAATATTTATTTTTAGTATGTGTCATGATGGAGATTTAATTTCATTCATGACATCATAGATTTTTCTGAGGATTAAATTAGATGATGTCTGAAAGTGTTCAGCCCAGTATTTGACTCATAGATAGAACTTTCCTAATAGTTAGCTACTAATTCTCAAAACCGTCTCAGAAATCATTCCTGCCTCTCTAGTTCCACTGTCAAGAAATTCCTACTATTTTTCCCAAATGTGATCTTTCCTCCCTCCTCAGAACAGTGAAACATTCCATTGTGAGCAGGAACACTTTCAGTTGCTGGCAAAAGAAAATTCTTGTTTATCTGTTAAAGGCAAGAGAATGTAAGGGGTTCTAGGAGATTAAACTTTTCTCAGGGCAAGTTTCTCTGTGTTAGCTTTGTATTAGTGGTTTTCATTACTTCCAAGTTCACCTAAAACAATTACTCTCTGCTTCTCACTCAAATATGAACACCAGACAATAGAGAGTAATCCCCTTGGCTTGGGTAACCATTCTTTCAGCAAAGGCATGAATGTAAGCATTGACCATTCCCTCTGTATTCCGAAACCTCTATATGACTACTCGTTTACTGTGATTCAGACTCCTAACTTGGCACACATATCTTCCAGCTGTCTCTCAAATCATGTCTCACTTTCCTCCAATCAAGTGAACAGTTCATTATCCTGTTCACTTTTGCATCTGGTACTTTTAGTAATTTTATTTGTCATGAATATGCTTAAAGTCACCTTTATGAACCTATTCTTTATGACAATAGTCAAATGCCATTTCTCTCCATGGTATCTTCTGAAACCTCCAGTTATATACAGACTTTTCTTATCCTCTAAATCTGTACCTTTCTGGACTTAACAATTTCAGCCTTTTAATCCTGAATTAATTATTAATTACTTATTTAATTTATATATTTATATATATGGAGGGGGGGAGAGAGCATTAATCTCTCTTTCTCTTAAAAGTTAATCTTTTTCTCATAAAAGAGTGGCCATTTTTTTTAGTGGCAGTTTTGTGAATGAAGATATAATATTACACACACAGTTTTAATCTATACTGTATACTTAGATGCACTCTGAATTAGGGGACCATAAATTGTAGGCTAGACCTAATTCTGGCACTGAGTTCTAATTCTAGTAATGCCATTTTTAATTGTGTGATTTGTCTCTGTCTTCCAATTTCTTTATGCAAATGCAGCATTTAATAAGATAATCTCTAAGTAATCTTCAAGTTTGAAAATGTTACATATGAAAGTGTCTGTTTTATATTTAATGCACATATCACAGAGAACACATATTCTAGTAACCATTTAAGGAATCACATAGCAACTGTTTGAATTAAGCACAATATACATGGATGACAACATTTTATTGCAGCAAGTTTCCAATGTTAAAATAACTCAAATGTTCTGAGTGAAAGACAAATGTAAAAAATAACAGATAACTTGAAAACAAGAAGACTGTATAATTGCTATTGTTGTTTATAAATGTTATAGATATTATGGATATTGTTGCACCCAGGGAAAGTACAGTACGTTTAAAACTCAATGGAAAAGGCATTGTTAGTATAGATAACATGAATTCATTGTCCAGTAAATTTAAATTTAAAAGTTCTTTGAAGGTGTCATCTTGTGAGTTTTACCTGAAAGCTTTCCCTGTTTGGTTTATGATTAACTTCAGTTAAAATTACAAAGATCACTAGGTCCAATACTGGTTCCTTATCTTAGTCCAAAAATCATGCATACAAATATGTTATTTGGCAATTACTTATTTTTTAAGACTGTAGGTCTGCTAACTTATTAAGGGTACTGCTGTCTGGTTCCTTCTTGGAAAACAATATCAAAATAATTGATAAAACAACTTAAATTATTGTATTTTTCCCATGTGTCTGTTTTATGTTGAGATCCTTTGCATCTAATCTATTAAGAAGACAAATTTTACAAAGCAATGGAAGGGTGTGGTAGCTGGGAAATTAGTCATTTTATCTCAAATACCTAATTTGAAAATTAGATTTCTTGTTTGCTTTAGCAAGTGCCATTTTTGTTAATTTTATGTTTTCTTTTCTCAGAGCAATATGTTAAAAAGAACTTCTGTTTCCAGTGTTTTAAATATATCAGGTAATTTGGATAAGAAAAAGTAATTCCTTCAGCATACACATTAGTATTTGCCTGGAGTTGAAAAATACTTAAATTGAAATGGCCATTTTGACCTTGGGCAACACCCAAAGTAACATTTAATATATTATGTGACAATCCTACCATAGGTGTGTTAGGTTATCTACAATAGTCTTGGGAAAACATGATTGTCTTCTCAAGGCATCTTTTGAAGAATCTTATATTTAGAAACTCTCTCTCCCTCCCTCCTCTTTCTCTCTCTCTCTCTCTCTCTCTGTACACCGCCCCCCCCCCACGCTTTTAGGAGATTATAATTTGGATCTATTGCTCTTTGAAGATGGAACATACTTTGTTGCTTGTCTCTTAAACAATCAGTCTGGTTTTCTCTAGAATTCCATATGAAAAATTATTTTATTTCATTTTTTAATTGTTGTTCGAGTATGGTTGTCTCCATTTTCCTGCCACTTTCCCCTGCCCCTCTCCCCCACATCCCTCCCTCAATCCTTCCCCACTTTGGCTTTGTCCATGGGTCCTTTATACATGTTCCTTGAATACCCTTCCCCATCAATTCCCCATTATCTTTTTTCTTCTTCATACTCCTGAAGATTAGCACAAGCCATCTTGTGCTATGGAATACACTTGCTCTGCAACTGCAGCTGACCATAATTCTTAGGTTTTGACATTGATAACTAAGTAAACCAGCATTCCTTAAAAATCATATCTGGCTCCACACCCCTAACTCTAGTCTCCAATAATTTAATATTTTTATATTTTAATTAGTTCAGCTACACAATTACATAACACTGATGTGTTTATTCATATCATTGTTAGGCAGAGAGATTTCCTTAAATGAAGAAAGGTGGATTTAGTACTCTGCTTATGCATTCTCTTTGTTGACACTTGATCTCAAAATATCAGTCAGTGCCTTGAATTTGCAGCTTTCATGTTGACTGGGGTGCCTGAAAATTTGGGATCCATCTGTCCATAGAATTCAAACACAAGTTTTTCTTTCATCTGAATATACTAAAAACAATAGGAATAGGAATGCATACAATCTTCTTTTTAACAACAGTAATGCTACTTAAATTCAGTTTTGATATGATGCTTGTTTTCTGAAGTATTTCATTTCTTTTACCAGGCAGAAAATAATTTGACTTCATTTTTTTTCCAAGTAAAAGGTTGATTGTTCCAAATTCTTTACATATAATTAACTATGGGTAGTTTCCTACCCTGCCTTCCTAATACGTTTGAGATTTTAGGGGACCTCAGTGTTCCTATGAATTCCTTCTGTGTTCCCAATATCTACTTCACCATAATTCTTCCCTTAGCAAATTATAATGTACTACTTGCATAATTTTATTTATTGAACACAACCTCGTTTTATAATTTCCCCCAAAGTAGTATTAATCTAAGATAGAGAGACACAACCAACTACAGAAGTTTTCCAGGTAATGGGGACTGGGATAGATAAGAGGAAACTTAAATGAATTATCAGCGCCCCCAGAGAGACATAATCAGCATTTCACTGTAAGCAGTCTCTCTCTGAGAGGTCTTACCTGAATTCCCGTCTAGGTGAGATCTTCACTTCTAAACCCAGAGCCACTAAGAGAAGGCAAAACTTATATATATATATATATATCTCTTACTTATTATGTGTAGTCATTTAGTTCTTTTCCAGGTAATTCTCTCCTATTCAGATCTCTTGTCACAAAAGACTAGTATAGATGTTTCTTTAAAAAAGAAAACAAAGCCAATTTGTGTAGCAGAAAATTAAGACATTTCCACAGACTAGTAAATGTGATCTTCAAACAGTACTTTTTTAAAAAAAACTTTCCTTCTCTATGTGATGTATGGATATGTATTTCTGTGTGTACCAGTGTAGGCCAGCCTGCCTATATTTGTGTGTGTATGACTGGTCTGCAGGAGCCCATGTCAAATACGAAGTAGGCAGAGTGCACTGGGAAAAGAACAGAGAGTAATAAATACAACAGATATTGAGTCTAAAATTCAACATAGTGACAAAAAAGGGTACTACTAAAGCAAGTGTCATAATTTTGCTTGAGGGTCCTCTTTAACAGCTTAACGTCATGTGGGTCCTATTTTGTGCAGTCATTAATGACCTTTTGAAGGTCATTAGAAGCAATATTCAAATCTAAGTGAACACAAGATGGTAGTGTTAATCCATTTATGTATAATATTTTCCTTAAAATTTGAGAGACTATATTCCCCATATACCAAAACAGGAAGGTAGGGCTTATCTCTAATAAATGAAACCAAAGAAGCTTTTTTAAAAAATAGTTATGTTTTTCAGCTTTATGTGGAATTCTAAAACTATTTTCTGAAGATTTCATGTGAATATTCTCTTGTCTTTTCATTTTTACCTTGAATGTTGTAAACATGACATATATTTATATGCTCTCTGATTTTAGGGTTTCATTACATCCTGAGACTCTTGTCATGTTTCTCTGTTCTGTTCAGCTCATTTTCTGTCATAGCTGGACACAGTAGAGAATCAGTATGTATCTTACTTCTTATTATATTTTTTCCTACTTGATTTAAAATATTGATTAGTGACTGTTTTCAACCCTTTGGGTGGAGGTCTTTAATGGAACATGGTTTTCCTAGCTGGATGTAAAATAAAATTTGTCTCTATGGGCAGCAAGAGAAAATGAAGTTTAGAAACTGTTTTCCTTTGATAAGCTTGAAGTCGATTTCAATGATAAAGTACCTTGATAAAAGTGAATCAGACTAGATAAATACAAATGAAAACCAGGGGAAACAGAGACATAAATAGATATGTGATATCTTTTATTTTTTTCTAAACAAGGAATGGATTTATCCCTAAAATGCAGGTACTCTGCAAGATGAAAACATTTTTAAAAAGATAGAAGGTGGAAGAAAATACTATAAGCTATTATGAATTAGAATATGGAAATATTTTAACAAAGAGTTTTAGAGGCATTTGCCTGCAAGTCATGTAAAATTTTAATAATTTCCTATTAATTTTGAACATATTCTAGATATATTAACAAAAATAGCAGAAATTTAGATTCTTCCTATTTCTTTAATTTTTCAATTAGAAATATATATTTACAAAAAATTATGATTAAAACTTCATTTAAAAAGTATGCATATTAGCTATACTCATCTGAATTGGTTTGGTAAGACATTTTTCACAGCTCCAAAAGCCCCATCCAAGATACATCATTACAAACTCCAAATTAATAGAGTAATAATGAGTTTCAGGCTCTTTTTCTTTGCCCAACTGAAATTTAAAAAGATATTCAAGGTGAGTCATTGAAATGCATATAATCACAGCTTCTTCAATGCATTTATTTTCTAATTTAATTTTTAGAATGATAAATTTATGTTCACTCTACAAAGTGAAATGTAAAGAATAAAGTTTGAGTGATGGAGAAATTAACTTATCTAGTGTACTATGTAAACCTTGAAAATCTAACATTCAGACTTCAGGATGTCATATAACGATGGACCTATATTATTTAACAAATAATATTTTAGGTATTATTAACAGTATAATATAATTTGGACTGCCTTTTTATAAAAGACTTTCTGTTATTATTCAGAGCAATTCTTTGCAGAACAAATGAACCTTTTTTTATTTTTTATTTTTTTGGACTAGGGATTTGAAAACCAGAGATAGCAAATTTTTAACTGAGTTGGCAATGTAGCAATTGAGTGATGGAGCCAAAACAACTTTCAGACTATTTCCACTATATCTCTTGCTTAGTAAATACTTTAAAATATATAAGTAATAAAATTATAAATTTTAAAATGGATTTCTGCCAACATCCTACTAGCAATGCTCTGTCTCCACCAAATAAACAATTAAAGCCATTTAATGCTTTACTGTTGTCACCTGTTAGTCCAGGAGACTCCTTTCCTGACTCCTCAGATTTCTGTAATTCTGCATTTTTTCATTCATTTTTCCTCTAATTCTATCATTATCTTCCTCAGACCCCTCATCTCTAAAATGCGTGTTACATTCTTTTTTTTTTTGTTATCATTCAGTTGTCCCCATTTTCCCCGTTACTCTCCCCTGCTCTACCCACCCTCACAAGTTCAACCTCCCTTCTCCCCCCACCATTGTCTTGGTCCATGGGTCCTTTATACGTGTTCCTTTATGACCCTTCCCCTTCTTTCCCCATTATCCCTCTGCCCCTCCCCTCTGGTTACTGTCATTTTATTCTTTATTTCAATGTCTCTGGTTTTATTTTTTTGCTTGTTTGTTCTTGCTTGTTTGTTTTGTTGATTAGGTTCCACTCATAGGTGAGATTATATGATATTTGTCTTTCATTTGCCTGGCTTATTTATTTCACTGAACATAATACTATCTTGAGTACCCACTTGAGATGCCCCTCCTCTTGCCTTCCCTTTCTTTAGTCCTGCCTTCAGTTTTTGGCATTCCGGTAACTGGGGTTCTATGTTTATCACTGACTCATAAATTAATTCCAGACCCATTACCTGGGATTTTAGGCCCCACATGTTTGTCTCAAGCTTTCTCAGCTATTTCTTTTCTACTCCTCATTGCAGCCATGGTGGGCAACTCAGTTTTCATGCTTCCACCTATTTCTTCTTTAGTCCTGTTTGATTTATATCACTTTCTTGCTCTTTCACATGAAAAAATACATGCCATCACCGTCAGGATATCTGTACTGGTCCTCGCCACTGAAATATGAGCTCCTACCTTAAACCCAAGTTAACAATGGCACCACCACCACCAGTAGCAATAAAAGTCATCATTTGTGGAGCACTCACTTTATGCTAACCACTGTAATTAATGCTTTGTTGGGTTTTTTTTCCAATTATTTGACTTAATCTTTAAGTTACTCACTAACTGGCCATCTTGTATTTTTTGTGCATGTACTCGTTTGAGTCCACTATGATCTTTTTCTAGAAACAGCAAGTTTATTAAAGCTTGTTACAGGTAAGTTATGATTGATTTATCTTTGTACTTTTTGCTATAGACTGTTTAGTACTAGGCACTAAATTGATATTTTAGACAAATGTATACAATGATTGAATGATATATTAAATCAATGGACAATATGCACCCTGAGAATGCAAGCTCTGAAGTATATGTTTGAATGGATCTATCATTTACATCATGAATGTTGATTCAATAGACTGTTTTAATGACAAATCAATTTATTTGATGTAATTTTCTGTTCTCACACACAGCTGTATTCAGTTTATAGAAAATAGATTTTCAGAAGATATTTTAATGAATCTCTATTTTTTATACCAATCACTGATTTTTTCACTATTTCACTTTTATATTTTTTCTCTGACATTAGCATTTACACTATTAATTTTACACAGTCATATATACATGGAGATTAAAGAAAAAACATCTGTACCTTAATATTAAAAAGGTAACAATCATGAAAAGGACTACAAAACTAATGATTATGACATAATTCAGGCAAGTACTCATGAAAACAACATATACTCAACTGAGCAACTTGGCACTATGGTCTTTATTACTGATAAAGACTGAAATTAAGAAATATGGCAAAGACAGATACTGAAAAAAAGTGTGTTATTTTATTGTTTTCAATTTTAAATAATCTACAGATATATATTATTGATAAAGCAGAAAATTATATTTAATTGTCATTTATTCTAGGACTAAATTGTCATCATTAAAACTAGTAAATGTTATTATTATCTATGTTTGGATTGACTTTTCCTTGTTTTTTTAAATAGAATTTGGAGTTATATGCATGTTGATATTCTTTACTCTTCTTTGGTGTTCGAAATGTAAATCATTATAATTGTTAAACACTACTTGCATGTATCAGAGGCAACTTATTTTAAATAACATGCATTTTCAAACTGACAATCCTTGTCGACATGACATTAAAGGAATTTTAGAAAATAAATTAGTGTGAAATTAGCAGACCCTACATTTGTAGCTAGTGGATATTGGGGAATATTAATCTCTGGAACTCCCAATAACACTGTTTTGGGACACGTTTTGTTGAAATATTCTATGGGGAAGAAATAATTTCTAAGTTCAGTAGAACTACACAACTAAATTTGTTATTCACTTCTCAACATAGAAGCAGAACACAGATTCATTAAGTTACTTAGTAAAAGTTTAATTATAAGGCACTTATTTAAATTTAGAAAATTTGCTCTTATAGAGATAAATAATATAATGACTGGTATGTACATTTTTAAAGCAAACCACAGAGTTCAGGAGCCATATTAAGAACAATGTTATCCAAGGCCATAGTTTTACATTTTTGTTATGTGGAAAGTGAATGTTAGTTTTCGTTTTTGTTTTTGTGTTTCCTGAGAGCCAATTGGCATTTTTCTATCTCCTTTCTGATTTACTTTGTCCAGCTTCAAATCTCTTTTTTTCCTTATGATGCTAAAAATATTTCCACTTTTTTAGGTAAAATGTATAATCCACTACCTTTATATTCAAAGTACTCTTATAATAACCAATTCCTCTACTCTCTGGAAATAAACAGTGTGAATTATAAATTAATAAAATAGGCCCCCACCCTTCAGTGTAAACAGATATAAGAAATCTGGTCAAATTAATTCATATATCCATGAATTATATATATGTAATTATAATGAGATGCTTTCATTTCAAAACACCAAGTGTAATTAATACTACAATTAGTTAGTGAACAAAAGGCAGATTTTGTTTCACATTCTAAGCATTGAGTTAAGTAAGACATTTCTTTGCAAATTTTTATATTCAATGACCAGAAAATTTTGCATTATTTTAATGTCATAGGAAGTATACCCCTACTTATCCCCACCCATTATGCAAAGTACTGTAGGAGGCAAAATTCAAGATGTGGTTTCGAATTGAGGTAATTGGCTTCATGATATGCAGTTGAAGAAAAAATTGATTTGTTAATTTGAATATGTCACAAATGTTAATTCTACCTTATTTCAACCAAATAAGTGCTTCAATATTCTATGTCAGAGTGTATATGTTCAGTTTTAATGTGCTTGAAATTTATATTATTTTATATCTAATTATATTGTTTTATATATAAATCTTATATCTAATTATATCTAATTTAAATTACTTCCTGAACACATCTCAAAACTTATCTGATTGTGTCTTAACTATTTGTTCAGATCAGTTAAAAAAGTAAGTATGAGCATTTGCATGTCAGCAATTGGACTAACAGTTAAAGATACAAAGGTTATTAAGGTTCATTATATACCTGAGAATTTGCTGTCTGGCTGGGTAGTCAGAAATAATCATCATTCATTTTCTTGCTAATCAGTAAGAGGGAAGATTGCATAGGAGCTTGATAATTAATGCAGACCATTAATGGAGGGAGATTCAGCCTTCCTTAGTAGAAGGAGGGAATCAGAAATCCTCCTTAAGGTGGTGTCTAAGCTGAGTTATGAAAGATGTCCAAGACTTAATTGGTTGGGAAAGGTATAAAGGGCAGAAAGAATAACATTATTAAAGGCTCCGAGAGCCAGAAGTTGCATGCTGTATATGGGGGACAAAAGGCAAACTCAATATTGCTAGAGTGAAAATTGAAGACAGAAAAGACACAGCTATGGCTACAGAAGTAAGTCATAGGATGTTCCCTCCATGGCTTAGCTGAAGAGTGGATTCCCTCTTACTACTGCTGTTCCTCTTCCCTGGGAGACTATGCATTCATAATTCTACCCACACCGAATAGTATTCAGCAAGTATATCCAATAGGGAAAGTTGAATACATGGCCTTAGCAGGAAAAGATGAAATTTATTACTATACAGTTAGGGCTCATTTGTATTACATTGATCATAGCAAAAAGAATCCTAAAGTTCTAGTCAATATAAGTCAGGTACTTTTTCTTTAAGGTGGTATTGCTGATAAAACTTAAATTGTTCACTCATATGTGCATAGCACATAAGTATTGGTTAAATATTAAAGATAAGGAATCAGAGGGCCAAAAAGATCAGTTAATATTTCAAAAGATTCCATGATTGTCAAAAGAGGTAGAAAAGGTTTAGATAATTCAATTTATATGACACATGTGTAAAGATTTCAAGTTGAATCAACTGTACGTATGTTTGTTTGTTTTTCATAATAGTGACCTTCAGAAAAAACAAAGCATATTAAAATAACCGACTTTATTAAGATATTTAATCATTTTATTTATTTTTTCCTGGTATAAAGAGTACTTTGTTTGTTTGTATAATATTTTCTTTTACCTTCTTTTTTTTATTGTTGTTCAATTCTAGGTGGCCCAATTTTCCCCCCTTGTTTTCCCGTGCCCTGTCCACATCCCCCCTCCCTCAGTCAGTCCATTAGCATGGATCCTATATACGTGTTCCTTGACTAGACCCTTCCCCTATTTTCCCCCATTTTTCCTCTCCCCTATTCCCTCTGGTCACTGTCAATTTGTTCCTTATTTCCGTGTCTCTGGTTCTAATTTTCTAGTTTATTTGATTTGTTCATTAGATTCCACTTATAGATGAGATCATATGGTATTTGTCTTTCAATGACTGGCTTACTTCACTTAGCATAATGCTCTCCAGTTCCATCCATGCTGTCACGAAGGGCAGGAGCTCCTCCTTTCTTTCTGCTGCATAGCATTCCATTGTGTAAATGTACCACAGTTTTTTGATCCACTCATTTTCTAAAGGGCCCTTAGACTGTTTCCAGCACATGGCTATTGTAAGTAATGCTGCTATGAACATTGGGGTGCATAGCTTTCTTTTGAATTGGTGCTTCAGGACTCTTAGGGTATAGTACCAGCCGTGGGATCACTGATCAAAAGGCAGTTCCATTTTTAATGTTTTGAGGAAATTCCATACTGTTTCCCACAGTGGTTGCACTAGTCTGTATTCACACCAACAATGCACCAGGCTCCCTTTTATCCACATCTTTGTCAGCACTTGTTTGGTTTGTGAATGATGGCTATTCTGACTGGTATGAAGTGGTATCTCATTGCGGTTTTTAATTTGCATCTCTCTGATGGCTAATGATATTGTGCATTCTTTCACCTGGTACTCAGTCATATAAGTTCTTTGCATGTTTTGGAGATCACACCCTTGTCTGAGGTATCTTTGGCAAATACACTTTCCCATACAGTTGGTTCCCTCTTTGTTTTGTCGATGTTTTCTTTAGCCACGCAGAAGCTTTTTAATTTGATGTAGTCCCATTTGTTTATTCTTTCCTTTATATTGCTTGCCCTAGATGATATATTGGTGAAGATATTGCTGCATGGTATATCTGACATTTTCTGCCTATGTTTCCCTCTAGGACTTTTATGGTGTCACAACTTATATTTAAGTCTTTTATCCATCTTGAGTTTATTTTTGTGTATGGTATGAGTTGGTGATCTAGTTTCATTTTTTTGCATGTACCTGTCCAGTAAATTTGGCAAAACAGAGGCATACAAAGTCAATATTCAGAAACTGAAGGCATTTTTATACCAACAACAGAAACTAGGGGAAAAATTATATTTACTATAGCAATAAGAAAAATAAATTATCTAGAAAAACTTAACCAAGATGGTAAAAGACCTATACTCAGAAAACTACAGAACGCTGAAGAAAGAAATTAAAGAAGACACAAATAAATGGAAGCATATACAGTGTTCATGAACTGGAAGAATTAATATTGCAATGTCCATACTACCCAGAGCAATAAATACCAATGACATATTTCACAGATATAGAGCAAATATTTCAAAAATTTATATGGAACCATAAACAACCATGAATAGCCTCACCAATTTTGAGAAAGAGGAACAAAGTAGGAGGGATCATAATACCCAATATCAAAGTATATTACAAGGCCACTGTTATCAAAGTAGGCAGGTACTGGTGTAAGAACAGGCACCTAGATCAATGGAGCAGAATGGAGAACCCACAAAGAAACCCATGTCTTTATGGTCAACTGATCATTGACAAAGGGGGAAAGAGCATAAAACAGAGTAAAAATACCCTCTTCAATAAAGGATATTTAGTCATTTAATTGAACATTTTCATAGTATATTGTTGCTTAATGCTTATTCCAGAAAAGAGAATAATCTTATGCATAAGTGAAATAAAATCATTGTAGTGCCAATTTAATTTATGTGGGTAATGTGAACTGATCTATAAGATTACTTAAGTGCTATGCTATACTATTTTATCTATTAAATGACTGTTACATTAAATTACATTGTCTGATTAAACAATGCTAACCTGATGATATTTGCTAGGAAGTTTCATTTATGACTTGGGATTTTTTTTTGATAGATCCATGTTACTTGGTTAAAGGTAAAAAGGAATGGATATTAGTTTAATTTGCTGAATAAGATTTAATGGTAACAGCTAATATGTGCTCATGGAGAAATGCATGTTTGGATAAATTTTTAATAAGATCTTAGATATTTTTAAAATAACATTTTTGCAAAAAAGAATAAAGGGGTTTTAAAATTTTTTATTGGCGGAATGTGAGATCTGATAGAATGATCACACTTATAGCTCTGGGGTTTTATAATTTTCACAACACTTTCAAGTACATTATTTTATTTTACTCTTACTTCCAGAGAAGGTATTTTATAGATACTATCTTTGTTGCTTAAGAGGTTAAATGACTTACGTAAATTGCACACCTGATTATGGGCAGACTGGGGCCAGAATGCTTATGCCAGTGTCAATTTTCACTTTGCGCTGTCCAAGTCTGTAGGAGATTTAAGCATTTGTTTGCAATGGGGAGGAATGTAAAAATACACCATGCTTTTTAACTGTAGAGCTCAAGGATATGATAGGATGTCTGCACTCAATCTGGCTTTGTGATTAGAGACTGATCAGCAAGGTGGCCCAGGGAATATTTAGTTTCAAAGGCATATTTCCACATGTCAGATACACAGGAGAGTTACTGTTGTTCAGCTGCTTGCATGAGCCAACTACAAGAATAATAACAAATAGACATTGCTACTTTCTCCAACTTTATCTATTAGGCACCTTTTAATCCATCTTTAGCTTTGAAATGTGTTACACTTTCTGTTTTTCTAATAATCCCTCTGTTCTCCATATTTGTCTAGTGGATCTCTGAATTGTTTTTGTTCCTGTAGTACACACACACCTAAAACCTAGGTCCCTTGCCCTCATAACGTATGTATAGAATGAGCTTTCAGTATATTTATCCATTATAATCAAATACATGATTATACAGAAGACACAGTAGTTGATGTTTACCATATTCTGCTAAGTAAACTTGAAATTTGAATTGTAAACACAAATAAAGATCCCAAATAAAGCACACACAGTTGGAAATATGATGCTTTCCAAAATAATTTTTATCATGTTACAATTTGCTCTGTACATACTTTATTTCCTTAGATCATGATTGTAAATGAATATAATTCAATATTTTTAGATTTTGTTTCGCCTAAACTTAATATAATTCTAGCAGAGAAAACCCACAGAGTTAAAATGAACATCATTTACATAATAGACAAAACAATCTGGTACATACTTATATCAGCAAAAGTTTGCGCCCAGTTTACAAGACAATTGAAGAGCAAGAGGGAAGATACGGAGAGCTCTGAAAATGTCAGTGCTTTTACACTGTATTCCATTTTTCTACCCATCTTCTTTCATTTTCTAATTTTGGAGGAGAAACAAATAGACTTTCTTTTTTTTCTAAAATTTAATCTTTTTTGGATGTTTTCTTTTATTTCTTTTTTTTTTTTATTGTTCTAATACATTTGTCTCCATTTACCCACCACCACTCTCCCCTGCCCCATCCACCCCTACCTTCCCCCCTCAGTCCTTCCCCACCTTGGCTTCATCCATGTGTTCTTCACACCAGTTCCTTGATCTGACCCTTTCCTTACCCCTCTCCATCCCCCCCTCCCCTTCCCATCCCCGTTGCTTTCTTCTTTCTTTTAATGTTGTTGGTCATATTTTCCTTGCCTGCTTGCTTTGCCAATTAGGTTCCACTTATAGGTGAGATCATATGGTATTTGTCTTTCAATGACTGGCTTCTTCACTTAGCATAATGCTCTCCAGTTCCATCCATGCTGTCATGAAGGGCAGGAGCTCCTCCTTTCTTTCTGCTTCATAGTATTCCATTGTGTAAATGTACCACAGTTTTTTGATCCACTCATTTTCTAAAGGGCACTTCGGTTGCTTCCAGCACTTGGCTATTGTAAATTGTGCTGCTATGAACATTGGGGTGCATAGGTTCTTTTGTATTGGCGTTTTGGTGTTCTTAGGGTATAGTCCCAGCAGGGGAATCGCTGGATCAAAAGGCAGTTCCATTTTCAGCTTTCTGAGGAAATTCCACATTGCTTTCCACAGTGGCTGCACCAGTCTGCATTCCCACCGACAGTGCACCAGGGTTCCCTTTTCTCCACAGCCTCACCAGCACCTGTTGTTTGTGGATCTGTTTATGATGGCCATTCTGACTGGTGTGAGGTGGTATTTCATTGTGGTTTTAATTTGCATTTCTCGGATGGCTAGTGATGATGAACATCCTTTTGTATGTCTCTGGTACCATTCTGAGGAGTCTACATGAAATTTTATTCTTTACATCTCAGAGAAGGAAGATGGTGTTCACTGCAGGTATCTCCAATAAATTAACCATGTTCTCAACCAGAAGAACACCATGTAAAGATTATTCACACACAGGCATATGGTGAGCACTTTCCAACTACCATACTCGTTCCTGTCACTTTCACTCACTACACTCAGCAAATCCTACAGTAAATAACATGGTGAAAACACAATATAAAATTTCAACCTTCAATTAAATAAGTAGAATTGATCTGAAGAAATTCAGGGCAGCAAAAATATTTGACTGGATTTTGGGTAGAGAAGTATATGGGTAATGCACATGTTCTATATCTTGGTCCTGGTGATTGTTTCATAGACTTGTCAAAATATATGTCAATGTATATCAAATTATACCCTTTAAATACATGCAGTTTATTTTTTTGCCAGTTATACATCAATAAAACTGATGTACACGTCAATAAGGCAAGTTAACACAAATATATTTTCATCTCAGAAAAGATCGTATTAAATATCTATATCAACTATATTAAATTGAAATTTAAGTAAAGTTTTAAATGTAAACATTTTTGAATTGTTTACTTCTTAAGCGTTATTTTTTCACCGTAACAGATTTTATCCCATAAAAGATTTCTCTAAGTTAAAAAAATATTCATGCAATTAATTTTGAGAAAACTTAAAAGGCTAGGAACATTTTAAACAATACAAAAGCTTTAGATATGTTTATAAATTTAAGATTTCATAATCTTTCCTTAGTCTCTTTTCATTAACCTCCTTATTTTTGTTTTATCATTTTTACATTGTAAAAGTTTATGTAATTTACTTTCTGATTTATAATCATTACTTTTTAAATTTAGTATTAGCCTAATGTTTGTATCACATCAATTCAGAACCCCCAGCAATCTTTTTTACTTAGCTTTTCTATCCCCTGTGTCTTCTTTTTGATTCATCCCTAATTGACTGGATTTTGTCATCACTTGCCAGCAGCTCACAATATGGAGTTAAAAGGTACTATAAATCATGATTTTAAATGCTATATGCATTTGAGAATCCTTTATTCTCACTTTTATAGTTGAATGACATTTTGACTGCATGTATTGCTCCATGTATAAATATTACTCCATCGATTGTTACTGTGAAAATACTTAGAAAGTATTTATTAGCACTGTTGCTGCCAACAGTTAACACAGAAAATTTGTTTTCCTGATTTGGTGAAGAACTAACCTTGAAGAGCAATAACCTAACCAGTATATATGTACCAGTGTTTGACTACCCTATATTACTGTTTTTTCCCTTAGAAAATGGTGGATTCTTGTAAAGTCTTTTTAAAAGTATTCATTTATTTTAGAGAGAAAGAGAAAGGAGGTGGGGGAGAGAGAGAGAAAGAGAGAGAGAGAGAAGCATCAATTTATTTTTCCTCTTATTTTTGCATTTTGGTTGATTCTCGTATGTGCCCTGATCAGGGATTGAACCTGCAACCTTGGCCTATCAGAATGACACTCCAACCAACTAAGCTACTCAGTTATTCTTTATTTTAAGAAAAAAATTCTTGTAATTTGGGTAATTTTAATTTCATTTGTTCAGACTACTACCTCAGAAATGCTTTATTTATATTGGACAGTTTGACTTCCCAATTTATTAGTTTCTTTCTAATTTGGACAGTAATTATTTTCTATATATATGTACCCTGGTTATCTGGTTATTTTGTCTTTTCAATTAATATGTTAGTTACTCAACTTTCAGCCACATGTATTTTTTTCTCCCTTGTTTCTGATTTGTTTATTTTATTATAGGTTATTTTGGGCCTCATTTTGTTTCTATAGGGTGCGGTTTCTCTTTTTATCCTGTTTTGTTGTTTTAACTGCTTGTCTATAAATACCTATTTTAAAGAATTCAATTTCTTACTATTGCTATCTTATTTCATAGAACACATATAAATTTTTCTTTACTCTTTCATTATGCTTTTTACTCAGCTGAGTGTCTTGTCAACATTTGCACATCCCATGCATTTTCTTAAAATTTTGCTTACATTTTGTACTCTTAATTTGGTTACATAACTGACTTGAAATTTTTCCATGTTGTTCTTAGCAGCTCACAATAGGCAATTTACTTGTTTTGCTATAGAGTGATTGGCTTCCAGACTATGTATCCACTGTCTCCCCTCTGAGACTAGTGTTTGAAGTTCTGTACTCATCACAAACAGTGGGACTGGTGACATTTTATTCAGTTCTCACTTAAAATAGTTTAAAAAACAGCCTGTTTTTACTGTAAATGTCATAGTGAAGTAGTATGTAGTTTACTTAATCTTAATATCAAAGTATGTTTACTTTAATAATCAAAGGATTAGGATTTAAATGTTATTTTCTTTCATCTGTTGATACTTGAAGGATGATTATCCATGAAAAGTCAGATATTCAAAGTGCAGCTTCCTTCAGGATGCTAAAAAACATGGAATTAGGACTCTTAAGAAATTCAATTCTTGTCCCAGATAATGCTGATGCCCATTGCACATTGTTAGGCAATTCACTGAACTTTGTGTCTTTTTTTTAACTTAAGGAATATAGAGGTCTAATCGATCTTGAAAACTATTGCTTCATTTCTGATTCTAAAACTCTATAATCAATTCTATATCATTTCTTCACAATTTAGGGATTAGAACAACTCTTCTTTGAAAGGCTTATATTGAAATACAATATTATAATAACTAATATCTCACAGTTAGCAATTTAATTTGTAAAGATGCCACCAATTTTTTTTTATTATATATTTACAACTTCCTGGAAGCTAGGCAAAGAAGCTATTATTATCCTTAATAGCAGTTATGTGATTTGGAGTCAGGCTTTCTGCTCTTCAGCTTCCATGTGTATTAAATAGATATGATAATGTCTAACTCAGTGTTATTGCAAGGCTTCAATCTACCTGGCATGTGGTAAGTATCAAATCAATGGTAGACATTAATATTAGTGTAACTGTTTTAGCTACAATATTTTCTTGCTATTCTTATTGAATTACAATCGTTTTTAGGCAGAAAACCTAAAAGCAGTTAAGGATAAATAACTTGTAAAGTTTGTGCAGCAAATAAAGAGCAATGCTAGGATTCCAATGCAGATGTTTTATTTTAAACTTCATTATAATTAAATACTATTTATTATATGTAATGGGCATATAGCATTCTCATGTAACCCAACTAGAAATGTGTGAACATAGGAAAAAAAATAGATGAGCTTGCATGTGTCCTAATTTTTAGGTGTTTGTGCCTTTCTAGGCTGTGTCTTCATCAATTTAAATATTTGTCATGGTGATTCAAAATTTCAGAAGAGAGGTTTGACACCCAACAATACTTCAAAGATAGCTATCTATTCCACTTTATTATTTTACTGATAGGTAATTTATTAAGTTTACTACACAGTCCGTAGATTGTGTCTTACTATAACTATTTCCTACTAGGATGGTTAGGTTTCTGAAATCCCCTGTAGGAGAACAATTAATAGTTGACCAGCCTAAAATTGTATCAGAAAGTGGGAAAAAAAGATCATAATTATGATTGAAGCTATTGAACTCTTTGTCCATTTTACAAACCTTGAAATGATATAAAATCAACCCACTAGTTAAAGTAATGTAAGTGTATACATATATTTATTTCATAATGATGGGTAGTGAATCATTAGTGTCTATTTATTATTCACAATTGAGAAAATAAATGTCAAACTGTACTTTCGGAAGTCAAAAAATTATTTTAATTATCTTTATTTTGCAGAGAATATCTTTATTCTAAGGAATTATTTATGAGTATCTGGTCTTCCATAAGTCTTTCTCGCTTCATTACTCTACAGTATTGAGTCCCATCTTTTCATTTTCTTATTGGATTCAGAAATACAGAAGAGCTTGATCTTGCAGTTTTAAGATTAAACAAAGTTTATGTAACCTTTATTTAACCTTCTCAGCATTATTAAACTTCTTGGGTAATATATTTCTAAATCTTTCTCCAATATATATGTTTCTATAACTCCTGGTCTCCCAATATTGCTTCAGGAGCTCCACTTTCCTTACAAGTGGCTTGGTTTTCTCACTCTTCATGGACAGAGAAGTTAATTTCTAAATCTCATGATATTCCACTTCATTTTTCTATTTTTAGTGAAGGCTCTTTTAAAATAACTGTTTTCCTCCTCTGCTATCTATTTTTCTTTGTCTTAATTTCTCTTTGCTCTTATTTTTTGGATGATATTTAATATGGATATTAATAATCTTTAAGTAATAAAGCCATCATTTTCCTGATAAATAAGAGATACACAACATATTTGCATTTGTAGACCTTTGAATTTGTTCATAGTAGGGTTGATTTTTTTATGATATTGTTATTTTCACACCTAGAACTTATCCATCCTAGTTGTTTTCATTATAAAAAAATTTCACAAGTTATATTCATGAATACAACAAAATAACTTCTTCTTGCATTTTGAATATGAATATCATTGAGCCCACAAATTTAAAACAATAATTCAATCATACAATAGTTTAATTTTCTGTCAATAAAAAAGTTGCTCTACTTTGAAAGTAATGGCAGAACTCAGAAAATCAAAAGCTCTTCCTGAGACCTAAAAAAAAAAATGCTACTGTTTCATCATTCTCAGGATACCACTTCTGATCTTCACAAAATTATGCGTGTTCTTGCTATTTTCCCACTCCTATGACCAATGGTATGTATGGTTAGCACACTGACCGCTGGTTTAGACGTGAGTTGATTCTGGCCATAGACTAATTTTTTTTATGGGAAAAAAATAAAATAGCATTTCTGTATTTTCCTAGCCAAGTGAATTAAACACTTCACTTTTATATGAAACATACATATGTTAATTTCAGGGAACTTGCTCTCATTCCAATATCTTATTTCACATTCTTATTATAATATAATATGACTAATGTAAAGGATAGCTTTATATTAATACAGAAATATAAAATATGTATTACCTTAAAATGTTTTATGGCAGTTTCCTTGTACTTATTCCTTCTTATTTTAAAATATGTAAAAACTAAATTTTCACATTTGTAAATTTATATTAAAGAAGATTCTGCTAAAAAAAAAGCCCTCTGATTTAAACATTGTCAAATGAAACAATAACTAGCAAGAGTTCATTTTTGATAATAAATTGAGAAAAAGATGATACTTAAAAGTGATTGTCATAGAAATAAGCTAAATATGTTTACTTGAAAAAAATCACAGCAATTAATCCTAGTTAATTAAAGATAAGATTTTGAAAATTATAATCCCTAGAATACAATTAACAAATTCCATAAACGTTTATTTAGTGTAAAATGGTGTGCAAATTCTAGTCCTCAAAAAGCTTTTAAAGTAGCCACTGCTGATATGGCTCTGTTGGTTAGAGCATCATCCCATAAACTGAAAGATAAAGAGTTTGACTCCCAGTTAGGGCACATGCTTAGATTGCGGGTTCTGTCCCCAGTCAGGGTACATGTGAGGGAGGCAACTGATGTTTCTCTCACACATCGATGTTTCTCTTCCTCTTTTTCTCTTTTTCCTCTCGCCAAGCATATCCTCAGGGATTTAAATAATTACATAAACAAACAAACTTTTAACTTGGGTAATCAGTAGTTATTAAACTTTCATATGCAACAGACTCTTTTAGAGCAGCAACTTTCAATCTTTTTCATTTCATGGCACATATAAACTAATTATTAAAATCCTATGGAACACCAAAAAATAGGTATACATTTTATTTATTCACACTGGACAACTATTGTTATCTTGGCTGCTGTCATTTTTTTATTTGACAATCTATGGGAAAAGAGGTCAGTGCCCCTGACTAAATAATCAGATGTTACATATTTTAAAAATTCTTACAGCAGACCAGTTGAAAATTGCTGATATAAAAAGCCTGTGAAAATGCAGAAATCTAGGATCCTACTCAGTCTGCCAATTCTCGATATTTGGGGTTAGGCTCTGGGACACACACGCAAAAATACCCTGGTTGATTCTAATGGACACTGCTTTGCTCAAAGTCACTATTGTGGATGATGCAGCAGAATATAAATAGATGCAGAATAGTTTTTTTTTTTTTGCTCTACTTTAAAATTCCAATTCTAATTAATCTCTATTAGTTCTCAATTAGTACCTCTAGTAATCTCTATTAGTACCTCAAGTTCTTTTCCTAAAATGATCTTCACCATATAATAGTATATCCCCTGTTTTTGATTGGAGAAATATGAGGTCTGTCCAGAAAAAGTCGAGCCATTGTTATATAAAGAGAAGGGCTTGCCCAATATTGAGGTAACCTGTAACCTGTCAGCCAAGGAGGATGGCCTGGAAGAGACATGTGTGAACCATGATAACTTCATTGTACTAATCAGTGGAGGCAGTAGACATGGTTGAGTGAGCATGTATATTGTGTGGCTGTTGCATACAAAATTACTGCGTAAGTAGAGCAAAGAATATGTATTAAATTTTGTGTTAAGCTTTAACATTCCTCTGGGGAAAACATTTGGATGATTCAGAAGTCCACAGTAATGGGCGACTGGTGATTGGCAGCTTCCTCATGATTATGTGCCACTCATGCATCATGTCTCATGCAGAATTTTTTGGTGAAATATCAAATCACCCAGGTGACTCAGCCCCGTTGTAGCTCATATTTGGTACCCTGTAACTTCTGGCTTTTCCCAAAACTAAAATCACCTTTGAAAGAGAAGAGATTTCAGACCATCGATGAGATTCAGGAAAATACAATGATAGGACAGCTGATAGCAACTGGGAGAACTGGGTGAGGTCCAAAGGTGCCTACTTTGAAGGAGACTGAGGCATCATTGTCCTATGTACAATATTTCTTATATCTTCTTCAATAAATGTCTCTATTTTTCATATTACATGGCAGGATAACTACTTTCTGGACAGACCTCATATTATTTGACTCTGAGCAAATTTCAGATATTTTGTTTTGCTCCACACTAAATGAACTAAACTTGGAATTAGGAATTCCACATGCTTCATTTAAATAATGGTGGTGAAAAACATGGATATCTTCCAAGGAATAATACTTTAATGAGGCAAGATCTGAAAATGATGTCCTAAAAGATCAAATTAAAGGAACCTCCTTTGTGTTTTAAAGAAATGAAAAGATTTCAGAGAGTTCTATTTAATTCCATTTTTCTGCTTTGCCATGTGGTTATTTTCTTTACATCAAGACATAAAATTAATACCTTAATACTTTCAGTTCTAGAGGTTTTATATTTAAGAGCATTTTGCTCTTATATTTAAGGTTGTTTTGCACCAAAAGTTGAATTAATTACTAGAATTCATTTATAGTGTAAGATTATGAGAGAAAGTACACATGACTCTCACAATAAGTTATTGAAATATATTTGTTGACCTATGGTTTATTCTGTTGATGTTTTTTGTTTATGTTTTGACTGAGTTTCTGTGTTATGTATTTCAGTGTTCTTCATGTGTGTATGTGTGTGTGTGTGTGTGTGTGTGTGTGTGTTTCTTTTCATTAATGTGTCACCTAAGCAATTCTGCCTAGGAGTTAGTCAATCAGCAAAGTTTGAGGATCCAGTTCTCTGTGGACTACATTTACTTTTGACATCAAATGCAAGGATTGATTCAAGGGATCTTCAAAACCATTCTTAGGTTTAATAGGTCACTGAAAGGACTTACAGAATGCACTGAAAGCTAGTATAGTTAAAGTTACAGTTTATTACAGGGGAAATAGAGAAGGAGACACAGAAGGTTCGGAATGTGAAGCTTCTATTGTTTTCCTCAAGAATTTGGTATGTGTTACCCTCCCAGATTGCTATGTGACAATATTCATGGAGTCTTGCCAACCAGGAAAATTTATCCAAGCTTGTGTTTAGAGGTTTTGCTGAGGCTTAATTACATAAGCACAACTGACTGAGTGATTACTCACATGGTTTAACTCGGTTTCCAGGTCAAATAACACTGTGTGAACAAAAACCCCCACCCTAAATAATATGGTTGGTCTTCCGATGAGTCCAACCTGACTGAGACTGTCAGGTATGGCCAGCTCACACTCTGAGGAAAGACATTGCTATCAGGTATGACATAGATTACTTACAGATGCTGACAGGAAAGGCCAGACCTCTAGGTAAGGTGAAGTTCTCTACTTTTACTATACATCTTTTAAAAAGAGGGAAATAAAAAGCTAGAATGAACTACATAATCAACATGGAGCCTAGTATATAAGAACAACATAGGAAAAAGAGTGATAGTTGTGTAAAATTCATTATAAAACCTCTTTATTAACTACAGAGGATTTTAATGCACAGGATTTGGAATTAATTATTCGGTATGAAGTATTTTAGGATGAGAACCTAACTAAATAGGGAAGGAAATCTCTAAAAGTGAAAGTTGATAAAGGGGGTAATAGTTTTTAAGAGTTTTTGAATAATTCATATCCATTTATAGATAAGTGGAATGAAATTTGAGAAATATACTTAATAAACAATGTTATTTTATTAAAAGAATACATCACATCATTATGCCAGTAAGGAAATAAAAAATCTTTATCTTTTTTTAAATAACATGTTAACATCTTTTCATTAAAGGTAACTTTCCTAGTATATAAGAAAAGAATACATGTATGCACACATACACAGAGATGATAGATAGATAGATAGATAGATAGATAGATAGATAGATAGATAGATAGATATAGATAGAATAGATATAATCTCCACAATGAATAATTTAAAGGACAAATAAAGCTCAAGTTGAGTAATTCAGTTATAGGTAAAAGAGGTATAAAATTTTAGGACATTTGGTTGAAAATGCTTTTATATCATTCATTTCCCTTTGTCAGCATTAAATATGTAAGCGATTACAATAGTCAAGGCATAATGCTGTGTCATTAATCAACTTCCTGCATGGCTCAGGAATTGTTAGGATAATCCTGGAAGCTATTTTTATCGCACAATTTATTTCTTAGGGCTGAGCTCAAAATTTAATTACCCTGACATATCAAAAGTGACACAATTGACATAGCTATGCTCATTACATAGTAGCTTTTAGCAAAATACAAATAAGTATATGATTGCTGAAGAACTTAGGTCTCTAGCTACTATGAGAAATGAATCAATAAATTATAAGAATGATATGACAAAATATTCTCGTCAAGAGTAAAAATAATTGCATAAGTAAAAATCACTACAGAGCTCTGTTGTAATTGTGTAATAAATTCAAGCATAAATTATTGCTACCAGTACTATAGTACATAAATTATTAGTAAATTTATTCTGTAAATCTTTATTTTTAACAAACATGGAGCTGTAAGTAATTATTCCCTCATAGGAAGAGACAACTGTGATATTTTTTGGTTGTGTTTAAAACACTTGACAAAATACTTAAGTAGAAAATTGTCATGAAATTTTTTCTGGTAATTTTGTTTGATTTTTATCTATTACCTGTTTCTTTTGAATAAACATAGACAGTTTCACAGTGGACATATTAATAACTTTAGTCACCTCCTAATATTAAATTCCAAGTTATTGCCTTGGAGTATTATTCTCCTTTCTCTTCTTTGCTTATGCTCATGCCAGGGATTTGAACTCTATAAGAATTTCTTAGCCATTGTTACTGGAAACCGTTTTGTTTTAATGGTGTAAATCTCAACTGCTGATAGCAGAAAGTTTATATTTAAGACTAACTTCTGCCTTTTTGATCACATAATTACACATTTTTCTGTGTCAGTGAGAAAAAGACATTTAACAAGATTCTTTTTGTATTTCAACCTCTGGATGAAATCCAAGAGTCTAATCTGAACTCTAAGGTATGATGGATAGTGATTTAGGAAAGTTCCAGTGTATTGAATGAAGAAAGACATTCGAAAGTTTACTTTTAATTTTAAGGGCTTATCATAAAACAGTATTGCATTAACTATTTTTTTCTTACAATCATAAGGAAAAATAATTGCCTTTGAGTTTCAGTGGGCAAAGGAATTTTATACTTTTTTCCTTAGGAACATTCAGAAAAAAAATGTATTAACTATTGATGTAAGATATGTATTTGGAAATGTCCCCACAGATATTATTTACTTTTTCATAAAATGTTATATTTTTATGCAGCATTTACTGGATGTAAAGTTGTCAAATAACTTAAATATTAAAGCTATAGATGACTAAATTTCACTGCTTTGACTCAACACATAAATGTACATAGAAAGGAAATATTAGGGGCTATTAAGGCAAATTATTGAGTTGATATTCAAATTTGACAAGTGTTCAATTTGAAAAATAATCTGAACAAGTCAATATAAAAAATATTTTCTAAGCAACAAATGAGAGAATACTCTCCTCTTGGAAAACTGTAAGATCTTTTTTATATTTCATGAAGGATTTAAATAATCCTCAAGAAATGACCTTTCTAAAGAAGAGGATGTCTTCCCTATTATTATTCTGTATCCTGAAATATCTACTAAAGTATGTGACATTTCCAAAGAACTTTAAATAGAAATATTAAAGGACAGAACAGAAAGTACATTCATTATAATAAAAAAATGTGTGGCTATATGACCCCAATAAGACAAGTTAAATATATGAACACTACCTATTCATACTGAAGGACCATATGGTAGCCAGAAAGAATTACTGAACATAAGCCTAATTCCATGTATGTGCTCTGACACTTGTAGTCATAATCCCATAATTCTTTACAGAGGTGATCAAGAGTATTTTACTCCTATATTTTCTAGCTCTGTCTGTATGAGTGCATGTGTTTGATTTCACATATGGAAGATGTTAATAAGTATAAGGTTGATTTTTTACACTTGATTCTTTACAATCTAGTAGTTAATTGAATTATTAACCATATTGCTTTAGACAACAAAGTAAAATTTGATGTATTTTACAAATAAAATTTGTATTTTATTATCTATCTATATCTAGCATCCTTACTATTCAATAGAAATTATTTTAAATCTTTGACTTTTTAAAATATATATAATATTTCAAAAACATCATTTTTTAATGTGTGTTGTATCACAACTATTGACATTAGCAGAAACTCAAAAATGAAAGTAGTTAAAATCTTTGGAAAGTGCTTAACAAATGTCAACAGGTTTTATTGCCTGTGCTTGTTTATAGTACTTATTAGCACCTTTTGTTTATCATGGCATGGATTCCCAAGAGAATAGAACTTGTAGCATATTCCAAAGTTTACTATGAAACTTCTAAAATATTTTTTAATTCATTCAAGGGATAGTTAATGAGTACTTGACTTAAGATAGTAGACAAACCTGAATAAGTTCCTTTTCTTAAGGAGCATATGTCCTAGTAAACTAGTCTCTCAGGACTAGTGCTCTACAGAACCTTTACAATGGCTAACAAATGGAAGGAAGGGACTTTATTAAGTGTTTAATATATGTTATCTCATTAATTTTCAAGACAAACTTATGAGTTAATCACTAATATCATCCTCATTGTGCAGGTGTGAAAGTTGAAGCTTAACAGCTGTTAAGTTCACATATTTCAAGGTCATATATCTATCAAGTGATAAAATCTGGATTTGAACCTGAGGGTGCTTAACTACACAATATTACAGAAATGACTGATTCTTTTTTTACCCTTGAATACTTTTTTTAAATTGTTGTTCAATTATAGTTGTCCCCATTTTTCTTCTATTACTCTCCCCTGCACTACCCACCCCCCCGTTGTCTTCATCCATGAGTACTTTATACTTGTTCCTTGACTTGCCCCTTCCCCTTCTTTCCTCCATTATCCCCTTCCCTCCCCCATCAGGTTACTGTCAATTTGTTCTTTATTTCCATGTCCCTGGTTCTATTTTGCTAGCTTATTTGTTTTGTTGATTAGGTTCTACCTATAGGTGAGATCATATAGTATTTATGTTTCACCAAGTCTCTTACTTCACTTAGTATACTCTCCAGTTGCATCCATGCTGCTGTGAAAAGTAAGAGCTTCTTTTTCTTTCTGCTGCATAACATTCCATTGTGTAAATGTACCACAGTTTTTTGATCCACTCATTCACTGGTGGGCACATAGGCTGTTCCCAGTATTTGGCTATTATAAATAACACTGCTATGAACATTGGCGTGCGAATGAACTGGTGTTGCAGGATTTTTATGGTATAATCTCAGCAGGGTTATAATAGCCTCTCTTACATAAAACCTAACAAGGCAAGTATTTTTTCATATATATGAAATTTGGAGCTGTACTTTTAGTTTTATAATATGGAAAAATTGAAGGTTAGGATATAGTCACAGGAATTTGGGCACTAAGAGTGTTGCTGAGCTGCCGCCGCCTAGTGTTTCTTCCAACTTTGAGAATTCTGTGATTTTGTGAAATATTTATGATCTGCCTGGTGAGTCACTGTTCAATGTCTCTATCACGTGATGTGGTCCTATGTAGTTAATCATATAGACCATGCTTAAGTACACATATGTAGTTCTGTCTCTAATCTACATGGAAGCTACTTTGAAACAAGAAGCAACCATTATCCAGATCATCTGTATCTTTTTTACTCTCCTATTGGCACACTCAGGAGTTAACTGGGTGTATTTTGAGACACTATTGCCAACAGACTAAGGTAATGTCGTATTTAGTCTTTCCAGTCATAGTTCTAACACTATGTAATTCTAGCCATGTTTAAAAGAGATTAGTCACATACTGTCAATTTCCAAGATTAAAAAATAAATAAGCTTTCCACCTTGTACTTTTACTTACTTTTAGTTCATTCACTGGCAAGAATTCTCCCTAGGCATATCAATTTTATCATCTTCACAAGTGTGTTTTTATTTCACTGAAGCTACCCTGTCCTGATATTTTGGCAAAGTTCCATTTTTCCCATCACTTTCCTGTAAGTATTCCTGTTGCATAGAGATATAACAAGCTACTAAGAGCTGCTAGTTGAGTAAAAAAAAAAAAAAAAAAAAACAACTATGTAGACACAGAATATAAAGATTTTCTATGGCATTGAAATTCAGAGAACTGGATGGGCAGACATATACAAAGAAAAGTTAAAACCAGGCAGAGAATTACAGGAGCATATGATGAGTAATGTCCTATTAGTATAAAGTAGTAACATTTGTGACTTGAGTTTACTTTTTAAATATAAATTAAAGTAATGAGAACAAATTTGAGGTTATTCCTTGGATATACTTTCTATAAAATGAAGGGTGGAATTAACGCAATCAGTCCAGGAGATACATGTAGCATGGAGCTTTTGCATAATCCTTGCCCCTATTCTGAGAATGCATGGATTTTGTTGAATATAAGAGAATTGTGCAAATGTCATTATGGAGAAACAGTTGAAAACTATTCTTCCAAAGGGATCTGTTTTTAAAATGCATCCCATTTTTTACTGTCAAATGAATTTCAATTCTACCTGAGTAGAGGCAGGTAAATCACATCTTCCTGAGATATCTTAAAACTCTGCTCTATCCATTCCTCTTTCCAGGTAACACATGGCATTCTTGCTAGCATGTATGAAGGTTGACTTATTCTTTCTCTTCATTAATACTTAGTTTTCTTTGAGTCCTCCTGCCACTCTTTAGCTTCTTCCTGTCTACAATATGCCTTCCCTGGTGTCAAAATTCTACACTGGATCTTGTGAGAGCTGAAACACTGCTATACCACACTCAGCATCAGAGCATTTCAATCAGCCAGCATGTACAATCCACCCTTTGCTGCCCTAGTGTCTCAGTTTCTTTTCTTTTTCTTTTTTTTTCAGTTTCTATTAAGTTGCTTATGTTCAAATTAAACTTTATGGCAGCAGCTGTCTGAGTTGTGCTGTCAGAATTATGTTACTTTACTTGATTTTTTTCCCCATCAACTCTTTATTCTTATCCGCTTCATAAAGTAAATATAAGTCCTCAATTGTTCTGCTTCTTTTTAGTTGACCCTTGTTTTGTATCCATATTCTTTATAATTTATGGAATAATCAGCACAATTCTTCCATTATGAATCTGAAGACACAGTAATAACCATACAGAAAGAGGACAAATGGCAATCCTTCTTTCATATTCCCAAGTGGCTTTGCGAGCTAGTACCATGTTAAAAAGCCATCTACATTATTACAGTAGTGAGCATATGTCAAAAATTAAAGTGTTCTCTATCTTGAAGAGAGTTAGAAAATACAACTTAGGACCAACATTTATTCAAGCTACAGTAAATCAATATACGAGATCTGTCCAGAAAGTATCCAGTCATTTAATATGAAAAATAGAGACATTTATTGAAGAGGATACAAAATACAAGAAACATTGGCACCTCAGTCCCCTTCAAGGTAGACACATTGGAACCTCACACAATTCTCCCAGTGTCTCTTCCACTATTCAAAACACTCTGAAAAATCTTTTGTGTTGGGAAATGCCCTGTCTCGTTTCAGGGACTGCAGCTCTGCCAACAGGCAAGAGGGTCCCAAGGCTGGAGCTAATCAAGGAGACCTTGGGAAAACAGGCCACTGAGGAGACAAAACCTGTCCCCCGAGCAGGGGTGAAGCCCCTGCTTCCCTCACATCACCCCTCTTGGCCCTGTGATGGTCAGTTGTTAATGAGTAAGTTCTCTCTCGAGGAGGGACAACCTAATCCAGACATTGGCTGGTATGGGCAGCAGATAAGGATTTGAGGGACATGGAGAAAGGGCAAAAAGGCCTGAACCCCTTGGCTTGGCTTGGACATGGCCAGTGTCCTCATTCTATCCAAAAGAAGTCTCCATATCTCTTGATGGCTCTACCCCGCCCACCTGGTTCAGGCTTGAAATGATACTAAAGTCAGGTACAGCCCTAAACTGGATTGGGCGGTTCCCTGATGGGCTAGAAATAAATTCCTCCAAGCATGCTTTGTTTTTCCCTCAAAAGGTATGATAAAGGGCTCATACAGGGAACTAGATTTACATTATTCATAGACCCTGACCTGAGGCAGATCTCTTGTGTTCCTTCAATTGTTATCTATGATCTCTTATTTGTTTTCTGTAAACATAGCCTTTTGACATTGATTGATGAGCTTTGCTGTATACTCCTGTGCTTATGGTTCTTAATAAAACCCTTTGGACACAAGGGTTCAGGACCTTCTCTCCCCTAGAAGGAAGAGCCATGTCCCCTCTCCTGGCAAAGAGAGAAGTGTTTTCAATGACTCGTGTTTATTCCCACCATCCGTGACAACCCTGGGATGGGCTCTGTGGGATTCAGAGCCCTGCTCCCTCCTCAGCTCGTTCTGGACTATAACCCACAGATCCAGGAGAGCCTGCGCCCTGCACTCCTTCGTGATGTGTCACTCCCTGCAACAGTTTTGTTGAAATTGCCATCAGCTGCCCCATCATGTTTACTGAATCTCATCGATGGTCTGAAATCTCTTCCTTTTCAAAGGTGATTTTAGTTTTGGGAAAAGCCCAAAGTTGCAGAGCAGCAAATCTGGCTCATTGGTAGAGGTTTGAATCAGTAATTAGCAACTGCAGCACGATATTCCTTCTGCTGTGGTAATAGAAGCCACAGAATGAATTTTGCCACCACATGGTTCGTGCCAAGATCCTGCGTCAAAATCTCGGACACAGTAGTTTTTGTGCCCAAGATCAGCTTCTAGTTCTCACACTGTCAGTCGGCAATCTTTGTTGATTGCAGCCCATTCACACTCAATATTCTCAGGTGTTCTGCTTGTTGTAAGCCTTCCAGAATGTGGATCACTTTCAACAGATTCTTGACCATCTTCGAAGCATTTGTGCCACACTTTTATTTGTGCTGCACAAATTGCATCATCTCTGACAGCCTTCTCAATCATCTGAATAGTTTCCGCAGAGGAATGTTCGACCTTAACGTAAATTTGATGCAGATCCATTGCTCTACTTGCTCAGTCATTTTGAATGTGATGGCCACACAGTACACATGCTTACTCAATAACGTCTACCACACCTGTCTACCACCCCTGCTGACTAGTGTAGTGAAGTTGTCATTGTTCATGCATGGGCATTCATTCCATCGATATTGTGCAGACCATTCTTGTTATATTAAGAATGATTGGACTTTTTCTGGACAGACCTCACAGATGATATATAATGGAATACAATTTGCTCATGGCATTTCCAAGGTTTATATTTATCCTTTTTATGCTTAATTGGAACTATGCCTGCACATTTCCTCTTTCCTCTTGTGCTGATATTGTCTTCATGCTGAAATTATAAATTTCCCTAAAAGATTGGGAGGGGAGGGTTATGAGCAAAAGAATAAGAGTAAATGAGAGGAAAACTCAAAGAACATTAGGAAATAGAGTGGCATGAAGAAATATAAAAAAAGTCAAGGTTGTTGGCAGATGGAGGGCTATAGGCTGATGTGGATGAAGAGGATGTGGTGACCAGGTTAACAACAAGATGCCTTACTGTTCTTCCTCATATTCTTCCCTGTTGTTCTCTTTTCATGATTATGGTCAGAAGAAGGGAGATGAAAGAGAAACCAAGTGTTTAGAATAAATGATGACAAGGAGAGGAGACTAGGAGTTTTTAGATGAATGAACTTATTGAGTTGAGCTTATCGGTTCCCAACTTGAATCTTTTGAATGCTTGGTAGTCCTTTGATGCCAATTAATGTTATAATTCTTGTTTAAAACATTTAATATTCTGTTTTTCCTTTCAAATTGGTTTTGGACAAGTATGATTTGTCTTTTATTTGTGGTCATTATTACCTCTTCATTTCTGTGTTTTAAATTCTTGTTGGCTATAATGTTATTAACAGTACTTTGCTTATATCTGAAAGGCTGTTGAAATATACTCTTAGACTAATTTTTCCAACAAGTTGGTTTGAATGTCTCGAGCATCTTCAAAAATCCAATAGGTGGTTTATTGAACAGATTCAATCTGGTTTCTACTTTTCTTTTCTTAGTTGACTTTATTTTTTTTAATTAAAAAAAACCCTTTTTAATCATGTTTATTCTGTTATAGTTGTCTCAATTTTTCCCCCTTTGCCCTCCTCCACCCATCTCACCCCACGCTCCATCTCCCACAGTCAATTCCCACTCTGTTGTCATTAATACATGTTCTTTGTTTAGTCTCTTCTCCTTATTTCCACCATTGTCCTCCTTCCCCATCCCCTCTGGTCACTTTCAGTCTACTCCATGTTTCCATGCCTGTGGTTTATTTTGTTCATTAGTTTATTTTGTTGAATAGATTCCACTCATAGACTAGGTCATATGGTATTAGTCTTTCACCAACTGGCTTATTCACTTAGCATAATATTCTCCAATTCCACCCATGTTGTCCCAAAAGGTAGGAGTTCCTTCTTTCTTTCTCTTTTTTTAAAAAGTAGATTAATTTTATTTCTTTATTTTTTAAGTGTCAAGATCCATTATAAAATATTAAAAAATTTAAATCCATTATAAAGTTTCAGCAATTGAAACATGACACCAGCACAGAAATAATCAAGTAGATCAATGAAATAAAATGTCCATTCTAGAAACAAATGTATATCTCTGTCTAACAATGTAATATATGATTAAATTGATATTTCAAATCAATGGGGAAAATAAGGTTTATTCAACAAATAAGGTGCATGGACCACTATTACTTGAAATAAAACAAATATAGAGCCCTTTTTCACACATTATACAAAAAATATATTCAGGTGAGTTAAAAATCAATATGTAAAACCTAAGGAGTTTAGGAGAAAATACAAACTAATATTTTTCTTACCCTGAAGTAACATATTCAAACTCAGAGGCTATAAAGCAAGATATTGACAATATGACCACATCAAACATTTAAGACTATATACTAATATACATATAAAAAAAGTTAAAGGACAAGCAATAGAATGGGAAAATATTTGCAACACATCTAAAAAGGGTTAGTATTTTTTTTTTCTTTTTTAGGGAAAAAATTCTACAAACATATAATCAAAAAATGGATAAAGAATACCAAAAAGTCATTTAAAGCTTTTTAAAAATAATAGAAATAGGCAAGAAATATACACAAACAGGTTTAGTTTCAACAAATAATCAAGTAACAATTAAAATAACATCATTGTCACAATCATATTAAGTATTAAATATATTGATAATATCAAGTGTTGATGACTGTGAAAGGAACTGGGTATTCATAGATTCTTTCTCTTCATCTTCTTAAAACAGTCCCTTTAGCATATATTGCAAGCTGGTGTTGTGGAGGTGTATTCCTTTAACCTTCTTTTGTTTGTGAAACTCCATTTCACCTTCCATTTTAATTGAGAGCCTTTCTGGGTAGAGCAGTCTTTGTTACAGGCCTTTGCTTTTCATGACTTGGAATATTTCTTGCCATTCTCTTCTGGCTTGTAGTGTTTCTGTTGAGAAGTCAGCTGCTAGCTCTATTGGGGCTCCCTTATAAGTTACTACTTCTTTCTCCCTTGCTGCCTTTAGGATTCTGTTTGTCTTTGATATTTGCCATTTTCATGATAGTGTGTCTTGGAGTGGGCCTCATTGGGTTCCTCTGGAATGGGACCCTCTATGCTTCCTGGACTTGCGTGATTTTTTCTCTCCTCCAGTTAGGGAAGTTTTCCATCATTACTTTTTCAAACAGGTTCTTTATCACTTGCTCCTCTTCTCTTTCTGGTGTCCCTATTAAACAGATAGTATTACGTTTCAGGTTGTCCTGCATTTTCCTCAACACCTCTTCATTCTTTTTGAGTCTTTTTTCATTTTCTTGCTCTTTCTGGGAGCTTTTTTCCCACCTTATCCTTTAGCTCACTGATTTGATCCTCTGCTTCATCTAGCCTGCTTTTGATTCCTTCTAGTGTGTTCTTCAATTCAGAATTTGTATTCTTCATGTCCTCTTTTCTCTTATTGATAGTTTCTATGTCCTTTTTCGTGCTGACATAGTTTGCAGTAAGTTCCTCGTAGTTTCCCTGTAGTTTATTGTAATTCTCTCTGAGCTCAGTGAGCTCATTGATCTTCCTTAGAACTGTTGTTTTGAACTCAATACCTGGTAGTTTACTTGCTTCTATTTCATTTAGTACTCTTTCTGGGGATTCCTCCTTTCCCTTCCAGTAGGGGTGTTTCTTTGTCTTCCCATTATCTGTGAGGCTCTTCTCTTTTGCTTCTTCTTAAATTGATCCATCTTGATTTCCTGACTTTCTGCTCTGAACTTATATGGTAGGAGACTGCTGGGTTATTTTTTTTTTTTTTTATTTCTACTTTTTGAGTGAAGACTTTTATTTCAGGCTTCTTCTCCATATTCATGTCCCTCTCCGTGACTTAGCCTCAGTTCCCACAGAATATCAGAATTTAAAATTTGCACCTTTTTGTTTCTTTCGTCTCTACCCTTTTTCTTTTCAATTATATTCTCTACTCTCTATTGCCAAGTTTTATAATATTGCATGCTATTATGATAATTATATTAATTCCAGCACTATTATTCATCATTTCTCTCATGGTCACATACTATAATCTGACTTCAATAACTAGCATACTTCTATAATAAATTATAACACATGCACACCCACATATACACCCTAGAGTGTTTTATCTCTATAACCTGTGAATCCTACAAACATATTTCTGAATTTACAAGTCATAATAATTTATCAGTAAGGAAGATTCCATTTTGTGGCCCTAATCATATTATATTACTGTATTTTGACTTCATTCAATCCAGGCTAAAATTCCTAGTACATAGCATGAGCTTAATAAATGTCACTGGCATTAATTTCCCTCGATTATCAAGGGGGTAGTATTCTAACCATTTTTGTGAATCTTATGCATATTTAGGAGATTAATTAAATAAAAGCATTCAGATACACTAATATTGCACTTTAAATGATTCTATGTTTACAGATCATCAAGATAAATACCTTCGCAATTTATCAATATGGTAAATGTCATGTTGCTGCATCTGTCCTCTGGAACACTCAAAACATAGGGTTTATACCCATCTGCATAGGGGACAGATCTCTCAAACTACTCTGATTCCTGACAAAGAACAGGACATTAGGATATTGTGAACACATAGTACATAATAATATTTTTTACCTTAGACATTTTCAGTGACATCTTAGAAGGACAGATCACAAAAATATTTCGTGATATTGCCCCACTAACAATAAGGGGACTAACTCATTATTGACTAACAGATTAACAATGAGAAATTGAGCCCTGTTTCCTAGGCCAGCCTTTTTCTCCAAATTCTTCTTGAGCATATTGATATTTACTTTAATTATTTACTTGAAAGAACTGTTACTGAGAATGATAGTTCAGTGAAGCTTTCTGTGAATAATTCTTTAAAAACTAGTTGAGATAAATGCAAATTGTGTATCAAGTATCTTCGTATTTCACTATCATTAATCTACCATAGATGATAGATAGATAGATAGATAGATAGATAGATAGATAGATAGATAGATACATAGATAGATAGATAGATAGATAGATAGATACATAGATAGACAGATAGATAGAAAAACAGGGACACAGTTTTGGGCATCACTGCAATGGCTTGATATCAAACTCAGGCCTCTTTAGAAAATGTGAGAAGTTTTCTTTAAGAGTTATAAAGTTCTTCCAAAATGGCCTGGAAAAACAAGCTTTCTTAACTAAGGCTTCTAAGAAATCCCTGATAGAAAATCAGAAACTCGACATGTTATGCTAAGAAGTATAGAATAAGTTACTCAGTCCTAGCAACTTTATTAAGTAAATCAGTCCTGGGCAATCAGATATAGCTTATATTGATGCTTTGACTCAACAATTTGCCAGTGTGTTTGTAAGAATACTGATAGTATGCTAAACACCTAGTTGTGTCTTTTGAGTCGAAGATTCTGTTGAAACTTTAATATTCTTTTTTTCATTATTATTTAATTTATTGCTATTACACTGCTTAACAAAATTATATAGGTTTCATGTGTACAACTCTACAACTCAACATCTGTACGCTGTATTTTATGTTCGCCACCCCAAGTCAAGTCTCCATCCATTACTAAATCCTCCTTATTCCCTCTGAACCTTTAATTTTCTTTTTTTTCAAATACATTAGTCTCTGCCTAACCCACACCACTTTCCCTTGCCCCCTCCCTCCCTCAGCTCTTCCCCTTTGGTTTTGCCCATGAGTCCTTGCTCTATGTTCCTTGACTTGCCCCTTCCCTTCCCTTTCCCCTGCCCCCTCCTCTCTCCTTCCCTCTTGTCTCTGTTGGTTTCTTTTCCTTTCAGTGTTGCTGGTCTTATTTTCCTTGCATCTTTGTATTGTTGGTTAGGTTCCACTTATAGGTGAGATCACATGGTATTTGTCTTTTGCTCCCTGGCTTATTTCGCTTAGCATAATGCTCTCCAGTTCCATCCATGCTGTCAAGAACTTTAGTAGTTCTTTTTTTCTTTCTGCTGAGTAGTATTCCATTGTGTAAATGTACCATAGTTTTTTGATCCAATCATCTACTGATGGGCATTTAGGTTGCTTCCAACACTTGGCTATTGTAAATTGTGCTGCTATGAACATTGGGGTGCATAGGTTCTTTTGAATTGGTGTTTGCTGTTCTTAGGGTATAGTCCCAGCAGGGGAATCACTGGATCAAAGGCAGTTCCATTTTTAACTTTTTGAGGAAATTCCACACTGCTTTCCACAGTGGCTGCACCAGTCTGCATTCCACGAACCGTGAACTAGAGTTCCCTTTTCTCCATAGCCTCACCAGCACCTGTTGTTTGTTGATCTGTTTATGATGGCCATTCTGACCGGTGTGAGGTCGTACCTCATGGTGGTTTGGATCTGCATTTCTCCAATGGCTAGTGATGCTGAGCATCCTTTCAAATGTCTCTGGGCCCTCTGTATCTCCTCCTTGGAAAAGCGTCTGCCCAGGTCCTTTGCCCATTTTTTGATTGGATCATTTGTCTTCTTGGAGTGGAGTTGAGTGAGTTCTTTATATATCTTGGAGATCAAACCTCTATCTGATGTATCATTAGCGAATATATTTTCCCATATGGTTGGCTCCCTTTTCATTTTGCTGATGTTTTCTTTTGCCATGCAGAAGCTTCTTATTTTGATGAGGTCCCACTTGTTTATTCTTTCCTTTATGTCCCTTGCTTTAGGAGACATATCGGTGAAAAAATTGCTGCATGGGATATCTGAGAGTTTCCTGCCAAAATTCTCCTCTAGGACTTTGATGGTGTTGAGACTTATATTTAAGTCTTTTATCCATCTTGAGTTTATTATTGTGTATGGTGTCAGCTGATGATCCAATTTCAATTTTTTGCATGTAGCCGTCCAGCTCTCCCAACACCTTTTGTTGAAGAGGCTATTATGGCTCCATTTTATGCTTCTGCCCCCTTTGTCAAATATTAGATGCCCATAGAGACCTGGGCTTATTTCTGGGCTCTCTATTCTGTTCCACTGGTCTATGGATCTGTTCTTGTGCCAGTACCAGATTGTTTTGAGTATAGTGTCTTTGTAGTAGAGTTTGATGTCCAGTATTGTGATCCCTCCTACTTTATTTTTCTTTCTCAAAATTGCTGTGGCTATTTGGGGTCATTTATGGTTCCATATAAATTTTTGAAATGTCTGTTCTATTTCTGTGGAATACGTCATTGGTATCTTAATAGGGATTGCGTTGAATCTATAAATTGCTTTGGGTAGTATGGACATTGTGATGATATTAATTCTTCCAATCCATGAGCACCGTATATGCTTCCATTTATTTGTGTCTTCCTTAATTTCTTTCTTCCATGTTGTATATTTTTCTGTGTACAGGTCTTTTACCTCTTTGGATAAATTTATTCCTAGGTACTTTATTTTTCTTCTTGCTATATCGAATGGTATTTTTTTTTCTCATTTCTTCTTCTTCAATTTCATTGCTAGTGTACAAAAATGCCTTTGATTTCTGAATGTTGACTTTGTATCCTGTTTTGCCAAATTCACTTATTAGGTTGAGGAGTTTTGGGGTAGAGTCTACAGGGTTCTCTATGTACACTATCATGTCATCTGCAAAAAATGATAGCTTTACTTCCTCCTTTCTTATTTGGATTCCTTTAATATCTTTCTCTTGTCTGACTGCTGTGGATAGGACTTCCAATACGATGTTGAAAAGAAGTGGTGAAAGCGGACATCCTTGTCATTTTCCCGATCTTAGTGGGAAAGCATTCAGTTTTTGCCCGTTGAGTATGATGTTGGCTGTAGATTTTTCATATATGGCCTTTATTACGTTGAGGAATGCCCCATTTATTCCCATTTTGCTGAGTGTTTTGATCATCAATGGGTGCTGTACCTTATTGAATGCTTTTTCCGCGTCTATCGAGATGATCATGTGGTTTTTGTCTTTTATTTATGTGAGGTACCACGTTTATTGACTTGCGTATTGAACCATCCCTGCATCCCTGGGATGAATCCCACTTGATCATGGTGGATATTCTTTTTAATGTATTGTTGGATGCTGTTTGCCAATATTTTGTTGAGGATTTTAGCATCTATGTTCATCAGCGTAATTAGCCTGTAGTTTTCTTTCTTTGTAGGGTCTTTATCTGGTTTTGGGATCAGGGTGATGTTGGCCTCATAAAAAAGAGTCTGGGAGTCTTCCCTCCTCTTGGATTTTTTGGAATAGTCTGAGAAGGACAGGGGTTAGCTCTTCCTTAAATGTTTTGTAAAATTCTCCTGTGAAACCATCCGGCCCTGGGCTTTTGTGTGCTGGGAGTTTCTTGATTACTGCTTCCATTTCCCCATCTGTTATCAGCCTGTTCAAACTTTCTGTTTCTTCCTCCTTCAGTGTTGAAAGAGTATACTTTTCTAGAAATTTGTCCATTTCATCAAGGTTTTCAAATTTCTTGGCATATACTTCTTAATAGTAGTTTCTGACAATCCTTTGTATTTCTGTGGTATCAGTTGTTATTTCTCCTCTTTCATTTCTGATATTACTAGTTTGGGTCCTCTCCCTTTTTTTCTTGATGAGTCTGCTTAAAGGCTTGTCAATTTTATTGATCTTTTCAAAGAACCAACTTCTGGATTGGTTGATTCTTTGAATTGTTCTTTTCGTCTCTATGTCATTCAGTTCTAATCTTGACTATTTCCTTCCTTCTACTTGCTCTGGGATTTATTTGTTGTTGTTTCTCCAGTTCTTGAAGTTGTAGTGGTAGGTCACTTATTCGAAATGTTTCTGTCTTCCTTAGGTAGGCCTGTATTGCTATAAACTTCCCTCTCAGGACCGCTTTTGCTGTGTCCCATAGGTTTTGGACTGTTGTCTGTTCATTTTCATTTGTTTCCAGAAATTGTTTGATTTCTTCTCTTATCTCATTATTGATCCATTCATTGTTTAATAGTCTATTGTTCCATCTCAATGAGTTTGCAAGTTTTTGAAGTTTCTCTTTGAGGTTGATTTCGATTTTCAAGGCCTTGTGGTCTGAGAAAAAGTTTGGTATTATTTCAATTTTCCTGAATTGGCTGAGGTTTGCTCAACATGATAGTTGAGGTGTACTATCATGTGGTCTATCTTTGAAAAACTGCCATGAGCATTTGAAAAGTATGTGTATTTTGCTTCTTTGGGATGTAAGGTTCTATATATGTCAGTTAAGTCTCTTTGATTGAGTGTGTTATTCAGCGCCACAATATGTTTATTAATGTTTTGTTTGGAAGATCTGTCCATTTTTGACAGTGGGGTGTTGAAATCCCCTACTATCAGGGTGTTGCTGTCTATATCTTTTTTGAAGTTGTCCAACAATTTCCTTATATACTTGGGGGCTCCTATATTGGGAGCATATAAGTTTACAATATTTATGTCTTCTTGATGGATTCTTCCTTTAAGTATTATAAAGTGCTCTTCTGGGTCTCTCTTTATGGCCTTTGTTTTGAAATCTACTTTGTCTGATACAAGTATGGCAACGCCAGCCTTTTTCTCTTGCCCATTTGCTTGGAATATTATTTTCCATCCCTTTACTTTCAATCTGTGTAGGTCTTTTGCTCTGACGTTGATCTCTTGTAGGCAGCATATATGTGGGTCATGTTTTCTTTTCCTTTCAGCTACCCTGTGTCTCTTTATTGGGGCATTTAGTCCATTTACATTGAGAGATACTACTGATAGAATCATTCATTTTTTCTTTTTGTACCTATGCTTTTCTCTCTCTCACTCTTTTTACTTCATCTTCTTAAACCAGTCCCGTTAGCATATCTTAGAGTGCTGGTTTGGTAGAGATGTATTCTTTTAGCCTTCTTTTGTCTGGGAAACTTCTTATTTCCCCTTCTATTTTAATTGAGAGCCTTGCTGTGTAGAGCAACCTTGGCTGTAGGCCCTTGCTTTTCATGACTTGAAATATTTGTTGCCATTCCCTTCTGGCTTATATTGTTTCTGTTGAGAAGTCAGCTCCTAGGCATATAGTGGCCCCCTTGTATGTTACTTTCTCCTTCTCCCTTGCTGTCATGAGGATTCTCTTTGTCTTTGATAGTTGCCATTTTAATGATGATGTGTCTTGGAGTAGACCTCCTTGAGTCCCTCTTGAGTGGAGTCCTCTGTGCCTCCTGGATCCATGAGAGCCTTTATCTCCTCAAATTAGGGAACTTTTCCATCATTACTTTTTCGAGAAGGAAGCTCTAATTTTCTTAAGAAAATTCTCTGGAAATTTCCTCAATAACCTGTTTAAGACTACATAGTAGTCTATAAAGTTAATAATTCATTTAATCATCCTGTAGATTAGAATCATAAAGAAAATCTTATATCAGTATTTTCAGGGAATGTGTTTGGGATATTCTGGGATCAATGTTGGCAGATGCTCAGGTTGTCAGCCTTAAATATTGTTCTTCCATTTTATGTGGTCATTAGTGTTGAGCAATGAATGCACCCCTGTACTTTATAATTAAAGGGAGTAGCTTAATCTCAGAAAGAATCCCTGAAGAGGCTTTGTCAGTACAAATAATAAAGACACAGATGTAGGAGTAGCTGATAAACTTTGTACAAAGCGCTTGTGTATCCATTTGTGCATAATTGAGTTCTGCATGTAACACTGTTCTTTAATGGAAAACAATTGATATCTCTATGCCATCTGTTATTTTGTGTCTATGCCCAGTTCCAACACCATAAGGTAAAAACAGTGGCTTGTGAGACTGCAGTATACTAATACTCACTTGGAATATGGTATTTCAGCAAGCTTCCTTGGGCTGTCAAAGCTAACAAATTATAGTGATTCCTTTTAGTAGACAAAGATAGTACTCAGAGTATTATCTGTTGACGAATTACATCTATGGAGCAAGCAATCTGTGAAATGCAATATTGAAGTAATTTTATTTTCTTAGAAAAATGACACTTGCTGATAACTAATGGTGACTCAATAAGGTAGGTAGCAGCAGTATCAATGCAGTGGAATAAATTGATAAGATATGTGAATTTTATGTCAAATGTATCTCTATTCGCTTAACTACCTGATTATTGAAATAATGTAAGTTTCCTGAAGATGTTTGTTGACTTCACCCTATGTTATTTCATGGTCACTATGTGGCACCACCCCTGGAAAAAATGGAAAACAGATTTACTGATGCCCATCTCTTCATTAGCTTTAGGATAAACTATTCAAGTAAAAGTTTGCTCAGTTTTCAGTTAAGATACCATATTCTTGTGTAACATTGAGAGTGGATTTTTCCACTGTTGTATGGTTTTCTTTATAAATATACAGCATCCTTTTGCCAGCACATGTGAGGGAGGGGATGAGTCTACCATTAAGAAAACTGATGTTTCTCCAAAATTGTATCTGGCCTAATGATACAATAAACCTCCAATGTCACTGCAGGATATTTCAACTTTGTTAGGAATCTTTTGATGGTATCTTTCTGGAAGCATACTCAAAGACATGATTTTCTTCATGGAAATTTCCGGTTGACCAAGAAAAGTCATCTGAGGATTCCATTAATTCAAATTTATTAATCACAAGATATAACTATGAATAAAATTTTAAAAAATTATATTAAAGTCTTAAAAATAGGGTCATGTTGGAAAAATACATTTATCCAAAAAATATTAATGACAATATTACAGAAAGTTAAGAACTGGAATAAGTTACACAATTATAAAATTATTCTACTCATTTTATTTGTAATATTTCCTTAATATAATTTAAACTATCTTTTCCATGAATATATATGGATATCTCCTATATATAGTTTATTTTTAAAGCATTTTGAATTAATTTTATAAAGGAACTAATATTTGGCTCCACAGATATGTTAAAACTAATTTGTCAGTCAATAAGTAAAAATTTCAAAAATAAGTAATTTTAATAATTTAGGGATTTTTCACTAAAGTATATGCCTTATCTACAGAGAAAAATTTTAATATTCTGAAAACAAAACTTGTGTCTGGCATAACTCTGAAATTCAATTTCTAAAAGAGGCTATAATATTTAGGTGATGTTCAAATACTTTTAGGTGAATAATTAGATGCATGAAAATGGTTCTATGCTTATCACATTTAATCAATTTCTGAAACACAATGCAGCACTGAATATTTTATCATTTTCATCACTGTTATCAACATGCATTTTTGTTTGCCACTTCTCTTTGTTTATAGAATCATTCACTTATACAGTCAGTCCAAGACTTTCAGTTAACTGAAGGCCAGGTATTTTAAGCGAAAATGACGAATCAAGATAAGTACAATAACTAGATTTTCAGTCCCAACAACTCTCTGCAGTAAATATCACCTTACTACAATTTTTTCTGCTTTATCCACTTTGTGTACTCAAAATATTGTTTAAATAACAGCTTATGAGCAGAAGATACATTCTTTTCAATTTTATAGGATGGACTCTATGTTAGAATGCAAAACAAGTCTGAATAAATTTAAGAAAATTGAAATCATATCAAGCATCTGCTTCATATGATCATAATGATATGAAACTAGAAATCAATCACAAGAAAAAAACTGAAAAACATTCAAATGACATGGAGGCTAAGTGACATGTTACTAACCAATGAATGGGCTAAGAATGAGACCTAGTAAGAAACCTAAATACCTTGAAACAAATTAAAATGAGAACATACCCGAAATCTGTGGGACACAGTGGAAGTAGTCCTAAGATGGAAATTCATAGAATTACAGGTCTACCTGAAGAAACAAGAACAATCCCAAATAAACAATCTATCATTACACTTAAAAGAACTAGAAAAAAAAACAATAAAAAAGCCCAAAGTGAGAAGAAAGGATATAATAAAAATCAGAGCAGAAATAAATGAAGTAGAGTTTAAAAAACACTAAAAAACAATGAAACGAAGAGCTGGTTCTTTGAAAAGATAAACAAGAAAAAAACAGAGGTACTAAATAAAACCAGAAATGAGAAGGAACAACTTACACCAAAGAATTACAGAGAATTCTAAGAAAATATCAGAAGCTACCTATATGCCAACAAACTGGACAATCTGGATGAAATGGAAAAATTCCTAGAAATATAGAGTCTTTCAAAACTGTATCAGGAAGAATTAGACATTCCAAATAGATCAACTACAGCTAATGAAATTGAAGCAATAATCAAAACTCTCCCAAGAAACAAAAAGGTCCTGGACTGAATAGCTTAACAGGGGAATTTTACAAAACATTCAGAGAACTAACATCTATCCTTCTCAAAGTATTCCAAAAAGTTCAAGAAGAGGGAAGATTCCCAAGCTCATTTTATGAGCCCAGAATTATCCGAATTTAAGAAGCACATAAAGACATGGAAAAGAAAGAAAAGTATAAGCCAAACATCCCTGATGAACATAGAAGCAAAAAATGCTCAACAAAATATTTAAAAGATCATATACTATGATCAAGTGCAATTTATTCCTGGGACCCAAGGTTGGTATAGTGTCTACAAATCAATAAATGTGATAAATTCCATAAACAAAATGAAAGCTAAAAATCACATTATCATTTCACTAGATGCAGAAAAAGCATTTGACAATACTCAGCGCTCATTAGGATAAAACTTCTTAACACAGTGGAAATGGAACATATGACCTCAACATAATAAAGGTCATATATGACAAATTCACGGCCAACATCATATTCAATAGGCAAAAATCACAAACATCTTCCATAAGGTCAGGAATGAGACAGGAATGTTCACTGTTATCACTTATTCAGCATGATACTGGAAGTCCTAGCAACATCAGCCAGATAATACAGAGAAATAGAAGGCATCCAAATTGGAAAGGAAGAAGTAAAACTGTCTTTATTTGCAGATAACATGATACTATATAGAGAGAACTCTAAAGATTCCACCAAGAAACTATTGGAACTGACAAATGAATTCAGCAAAGTAGCAGGATACAAAATTAATATCCAGAATCTGTTGCATGTTCATACATCAATAAGGAACTATGAGAAAGGGAAATTAAAAAAATTACAAATTCATCAAAATAAATACCTAGGAATTAATTTAACCAAGAATGTAAAAGACCAATGCTGGGAAAATTATAAGACCCTGAAGAAAGAAATGGAAGAAAATACAAATAAGTGGAAGCATATACTAAGTTCATGGGTAGGAAGAACTAACATCATTAAAATGCCCATGCCACCAAAAACAATATATAGATTAAGGACAATTCCTCCCAGCAGTGTATTTCACAGATCTAGAACAAATATTTCAAAAATATATATGGAACTGCAAAAAACCCCAAATAGCAACAGTGAGGTTGAGAAAGAACAAAGTTGAAGGAATGATACTGCCTGATATAGTATACTACAAGGCCATGACAGTAATCAAAAATGGTATTTAATCAGTGTGATTATGGCATAAA